>NC_133666.1:264838380-265127291 GCF_037893015.1 Macrotis lagotis
CCCAGAAGGTAGAACCAGTAGCAATCAGCAGAAATGTAAAAAAAAATCAAATTTAAGCTTGATATAAAGAAAAACAACTTTTGTAATTAGAGCTTTTGTTGTAGTTCATCCTTTGTTCTTGAGGAAGATCAATGACATCATGAAGGTGATATCTTGACTTAAGTGTGAATTGGATGAAGTGAGATGGAGCCACAAAAAGTCATTAGCTTCACTCTCACACCCAATTATTGGAGTCCAGTGGCAAGACAAAAAGTCAAGATGATTGGTGATGGCCCAGGATATGATGCAAAAATTAAATGGGCTTCATTGGGCAGTTTCTCAGCACTCGAAATCTTTAAGCAAAGGTTTGATGATGCCTTGTCAAGTATGCATCAATGAAAATTCCTTTGAGGGATATAGGTTAATTTATATGTCACTAAGGTTCCTTACTATTCTGTAGTTATTTAACTTTGTGATCTATAAATAAATTCCAGCAAAATTTTAAAGAGCAAATTACTCCTATAATACAGATACTTTCTATATAAATGAGGAAAAGGGGTATTTAAAGAGACCTGGAACTCTTAGAAGTTAGATGATTTGCTTATGTTCACAAAACCAAAGTATTCAGAGAAAGACCTTAAACCCAATTTAATAATTACTACATTACTTAAAGGCATGATATAAAAAAGAGACTAAACATCATATTTCAAGAAATTATCAAGGGAAAACTTCTCTGATATTATAGAACTAGTGTTAAAATTGAAATGGGAAAACTCCACCTGTCACCTTTTGAATTGAATCCCAAAATTAAAATTCCCAGTAATCTTAAAGCCATTTCTACTCCAGATGTTCCTATGGGCTATTTCTCTCCTACTTGTGGTAGAACCTTCTAAGCTCAAATTGGTCTGATCAGTCAACGAGATACATTGTACCTTGACTCCAAACATAGTGATGTCATTTTGATACTTTTCATTAATGAGAGCAACCATTCAATATCCCAATTCCAAAGCTCACAGGTCAAGGAGAAAATACTGTCAGCAGTCAAAAAGAAGTGTGTTCAAGGAAGATTAGCATCTTTGATGTAAGGGCTGCTTTCCATCTTTGATGTCTACCTGTGCCATCTAACTTTCACCTGTCACTCCGAGAAGCTGTAGCATGCACATTGGCCACTCTCCAGTAAACTGTTTTGGCAAGAGGGCTAAACCAGGTTGAGGGTAACTGAGTGAGTTGTGGGAAGTGTCCACCCCAAGCATTTGAAGTCTTCCAGTGGTAGAATGGGTGGATGAGAACACTTCCTTCCAATGGCCATGAAACCAGCTGAAGCAGGTGCTGTAGATTACTTAGAGTTCGATTAAACATTGAAGATGTCAAGGTCATCCACTGCATGTAGAGTCATCACCAGTTGTCTTGACTATGTCTTGCCATGCTGGATCATGATGACTTTGGAAGAGAGAGGGATGACTTGGTGTATCTCTACCTCACTTAAATCCAATTTATGCACTCATCAAGATAGCACCCAGACTTTACCAGTCCTCAAAGTCCTGTGGTGACAGGCAAGTGATGAAGTAGCAGGTGTGGATACACTAGGAGTTGTAGTCACAACCCTGAATATAGGCAGGACCAGGTCATAGTGTCATTTTCCCACTGAGCAGCAGTGGGAATTCGGATTCAGAAACACCCTTAGTGAATGAGCAGCCCTTTTAAGGATTACCCTGCTCATCTCTTGATGTGAAGAAGGGGCTAGAAAAGGTACCCTAAAAATTTTCTGCTTACCCAACCCTGGCCTGATTACCATGGCAGGTAAGGATCCTAAAGTGACACAAAAAAATCTATAAAAACTTCTTTAAAGAAGATTCCATTCACCACAGATGTATGGAACATTCACACACTCATAGGCAACATAAAATCCAATAGACCTGAAAGACAAACAGCTCTTGTTGCAAGAGAACAAAGTAGCAACACTGAATGAAACAAGACTGGCAAATGAAGGCTAACTTACTGAAATCAGAGCAGGATACATGTTCTTCTGGAGTGTTCACAGTGAAAGGCAGCACCATGAAGCTGGAGTAGGTTTTGCAATCAAAACCAATCTAGTCAACATTCTTGAATGTCTACCAAAAAGAGTGAACGACAGACTCATGACAATGAGATTACTACTTCCAGGAAAATGCCATACCACCCTCATCAGTGCCTATGCTCCCACCATGACAAACTCTGATGAAGTTAAAGAGACCCTTTTCATCAATGTACCAAAAGAGGATAAGCTCATAATTCTGGGTGAATTTAATGCAAGAGCAGACTCAGATTACTAGACATGCCAGGGAGTCCTTGAGAGGAATGAAGTTGGAACTAGCAACAGCAATGGTAACCTACTATTGAAGACTTGGGCATCTTATAACCTCCTCACAAATACTATCTTCCATTTATTTAAACACAATAAAACTCACTGGATGCACCTTCCTAGAAAGCATCTAATAGACTATATGATTGTAACAAGAGACAGACAGTGTGGGAGAGTGACAAAGGCAATGTGTGGTGCAGAGTGCTGGACTGATCACAGATTCATCCTTTTCAAGTTAAATATTCTCATTGAGTCAAAGCAGGAACCCTAAGGGAAAATGACTACTAGAAGAATTAGTCAAGAAATTGAAGTGTGTCTCTCTAAGTGGGAACAGTTTGTTGCTAACTTAGAGGGAAAACTGAACCAACATAGTTGGCAATAGTGGAGCAGAAAAAGAGTGAGTAGGTTTCAGAGCTCTAGTATACAGCACTATATTTGCTCATTTGGATCAGAACACTCACAAACATAAAGACTGGTTTGATGATTCTTCTCTCACAATTTAAATCTATGCTTATCATATATGCCAATGTAAAGCCTATATTAGATTGCCTTCTGTTGGGGGGAGGGGGGAGAGAAGGAAGGGAGGTAGAAAAATTGTAAAATGTAAAACCTTACAAAAAATTGGTAGAAACTACTATTGTATGTAATTGGAAAACAAATTTTATATATGTATACATATATAAAGACTGGCTTGATGAAAATGATAGGGAAATACAGAAACTGCTAAATGAAAAGCAAAAATTCCACAGAGTTTACCAACAGGATAATTCATCCATTTCTAAGAAGGCAGCATTTAACTCCATCAAAAGTAAAGCACAAGCAGCGCTTGGAGAGATGCAGGATTCTTGACTCAGTAAGAAGGCAGATGAAATTAAATTTTATACAAACAATGAACCAACATACTTTTTTATAATGCCCTGAAGGCTATGATGTATTTCAGCTACTCAGTGCTTATGGGTTGACATTGATTAAATGATAGGCACATGATCCTAGAGAGCTAGGCTGAACATTTCCATAGTATTCTTAACAGACCATCATCAAGCAATGCAGAAAGCATTGACCATTTACCTCAAGTTGAAGTCAATCAGGTCCTAGTTGAAGTTCCAACTGAAGAAGAGGTTTTGAATAACAGTAGTCTCCTTTCAAGTGGCAAAGCAACTGATGCTGATTCTATTCCAGCTGAGATCTGCAAGATAGGGGGGCCCTTTGCTCATCTAAAAGCTGACTAAAATTTTCTAGCTTGTATGGTATGAGGGGTGGCTATGTGGCACAGTGGATAAAGAACCAGCCCTGGAGTCAGGAGTACCTGGGTTCAAATCCGGTCTCAGACACTTAATAATTACCTAGTTGTGTGGCCTTGGGCAAGCCACTTAACCCTGTTTGCCTTACAAAAAAAACACCTAAAAAAAAGAGATAGAGATGAGGCAAAGTGGTCAAAAAAGAAGGAAAATTGTTGGGAGGGAAAGCTTGAGGAATTTGGAAGGCAGAGTCATTGATAGGTCAAAGTATCAGATACAGGTGTTCAAATTGACTATTTGTGCTCAGCCTGTGGTAGAGCATTCTGAACTCATATTGGTTTGATCAGTCACAGTCTGTAATTTGTCTCAAACACAGTGATGTCATTTTGATGTTCTTTGTTAAAAAAGGAAAAGAAGCAATACAAAATTTAGCAGCTTTTACTTAAAGGATTGATAAGCTTGGAATATGATATTATGGAGGTCAAAGGAGCTAGTATTGCAACCAATAATCAGCAAAACTGATTATGGAAATGGATATTTAAAGAAACAGAGAACCAGAGGTGAACAGAAAATTTTATTTTACATTATGTCAATTCTTACATTTGAAGGTACTTGTAATTCCTAAGTGAACAGATTATAGTCGTAATTATCATTATTAGGGCAGTTAGAAGGACTATACATAGACAGAGGGCATGGCTTTAAGTTGATTATGATGGAATGATATCCAAAATTAAATTAAGGATTAGGAAAGAAAGATTCACTGGGAGAAGGAAAAAGGAGATTTAGAATGGGTAAGTTATTTCATAAAGTAGATGAATTTTTGGTTAGTTGTTTGTTGTCCTTTTTTGAAAAGGACAAAAATGATATCACTATATTAGACCAAGTCACAATGTGTCCTACTATGGCTGATCAGACTGATTTGAGTGCGGAATATTCTACCACAGGTAGGGCACAGAGAGTCTATGTGAATATTTGGACTAAATTCTCTAAATTTTCACATCTCATGATTTTTCTGAGTTACTATAATTCTTCTTTGCTCCTAGAGCACAGTGCCTTCTCTGATGAGTGCATACCACATAAGGTCCTGTGCCTGTGCCTCCCCATGCCACACAATCAGTTTCAACATTCTTAAGAGAGTGTTTTTGTATCACGTTTTCTTACCACCATGTGAGTGCGTGCCCTTTGTCAGTTCTCTAAAAAATAGTCCTTCTAGCAAACATGTTTGGCATTTAAACAATGTGACTAGTCCATTAGTTGCACTCTCTACAGAAGAATTTGACTATTTGGCAGTTTAGCTCAAGAAAAGACCTCAGCAAATATCAACTGCTCATGGAAAGGCCAAGCTAATATAATAAAAAATGACAATTTTAGCAAAGTTAAACTACTTATTTAGTGCCTACACATCAAAATTCCAAAAAAATTAATTTAATTAGTTATAAAAATTATAAATAAATTCATATGAAGAAATAAAAAGTTGAGAATCTCCAGGGATTTCATGAAAAAAAGCAAAAAAGAAGGTGGCTCAGCCCTACCAGATTTAAATTATATTATAAAGCATTACTTATCAAAACTGTCTGGTATTGGCTAAGAAATAGAGTGGTAGATAAGTGGACTAGAGTAGGTGCAATAGCAGGAAATGATTATAGTAATCTGCTGTTTGATAAACCCAAAGAGTCCAGCTATTGGGATAAAAACTCTCTTTGATAAAAAACTGTTGGGAAAATCAGAGGTTAGTATTGAAGAAACTTGGATTAGATTAACACTTCATACCCTATTCCAAGATAAGATCAAAATGGATATAGGATTTAGACATAAAAAACAATATTATAAGCAAACTAAGAGATCAAGGAATAGTTTACCTGTCAGATCTATGGAAAGGGAAGCAGTTTATGACCAAGGAAGAGATGGAGAACATCATTAAAAACAAACTAGATAATTTCGATTACATTAAATTAAAAAGATTTTGCACAGACAAAACCACTGTAACCAAGATCAAAAGAAATGCAGTAAATTGGGAAACAATTGTTAGGCACAAATTAGCAGAATCAGTAGACGATTAATTCATAATTTGTTGCATCTCTCTTTTCTGAGTTGCATTAAATTAGTCTGCCAAAAAAAAAAAAGTATGCACCTACATTCCCTTCACTTTAGTCTTGGCTTTTAGCTTTTTCTTTTCTTTTTCTTCTTCTTCCATCCAATAAGCATTTACTGAGCACCTACAGTATAACAGCTCTAGCTTTTCAAGTTGAAGAATCTACCATCAGTGCAGTAGTTGACCTTGATGCCATGTTTGTCTTCATTGAAGGTGTTTGACAATAGTTGCTGAAAATATCAAGTTAAAAAGCACTGGAGGGGCAACTAGGTGGGGCAGTGGATAGAACACTGGCCCTGGAGTCAGGAGTATCTGAGTTCAAATCCAGAATCAGACACTTAATTACCTAGCTTTGTGGCCTTGGGCAAGCCACTTAACCCCATTTGCTTTGCAAAAAATCCTAAAAAAAAAGCATTGGAGCAAATTTTGTTTCACTCCACTGGTGACTGGAAGAGTTTGAGAGTATTGTCTATTATCCAGAACCTGGGTAAGTATACTGTCATGAAACTGGTGTACAGTACTAATGAACTACTCTGGGCAACCAAATTTTGACATAATTTCCCATAAACCCTTGAGACTTGGTATTAAAGGTCTTGGTCACATCTTAATTCTTGTATATAGATCTCTATTCTGCTCCTGGCATTTCTTATGGAGTTGTCTGGCAGCAAACATCATATAAACTATGCCTCCAACCCTTCCTAAAGCCCCAGTTTCTTTCACTTGATTACTATATTCCAGGTGAAGATTATTAAGGAGGACTCTTGAAAGAACCTTGCCATCAGTGACTGAGAGAAACCTCCTGTGACAATGTATTCCCTTTACCTTTAAAGAGATGGACAATGGAACTCCTGGGGGATAACCTCCTCATGACATATAGCCTGGAAAATTTCAGTCAGTTTTTTGTATGAGCAATGGACCCCCTATCTTGTAAATCTCAGCTGGGATAGAATAGAATCAGATCCAGGTGCTTTGCCACATGAAAGGGATCTACTAGCATTCAAAACTTATTTTTCAGTTGGAATTTTAGCTAGGAAGGGGTTGACTTCAACCTGAGGTAAACAGTTAATAGCTTCAGCATTCATTGACAATGGTTGGTTGAGAACACTATGGAAATGATCAGCTTATTATCTTTCTAGTATCATGTCCCTATCACTAATCAATTGTGTCCTATCAGTACTGAGTAAATGAGATGCACCATAGGTCTTCAGCTCATAAATAGCCTTCAGGACATCATAAAAGCACTTTAGATTGTTACTATCAGCATAAAATTGAATTTCATCTTCCTACTGAAGATGCATCTTTCTAAGCTTCATTTTTTTCTTTACTTTTGATGAAATTAAATGCTAACTCCTTAGAGATAATAGGAAAAAATGGTAAAATGGCATGGATGATGTCTATTGATAGATAGATAGATATTGATATTGATAGATGTGTAAATTGGATTTAAGTGAGGCAGAATTGCACAAAGTCTTCAGTCTTACTCTCTCATCCAGAGTCATGACAGTCCAGTAACAAAACAAAGTCAAGTTAAGATGACTGGTAATGGTTCATTTTGCAGTAGATAATCTTGGTGTCTTTGATATTTAAATAATCTCTAAGTGCTCTACAGTGTCTGCTTCAGCTACTTTCATGGTTATTGGAACAAATTGTTCTCATCCACCCATTCCACAAGGGCAAGTCTTCAAAAGCTACATAGCACCCAACTCATGATGGATTTGAGATCCTTCAGTTTTCCTCCACTTGGTTTAGCCAGTCTGCTGAAAAATTTACTGGGGTGTGACCACTGTGGATGCTACCTTGGAGTCACAAATGAGAGTTAGGTGGATCAGATGGACACCAGAGGTGGAAGGCATCCCTGAAAAGGCTTCAGCAGCCCTCATACCAGAGGTACTAGCCTTCTCTGAACACACCCTACACCCCCAAGATGGAGGGCAAACTGGAGTGACTTTTTATGAATTTGTGTTTTCTTTCATAGCATAGCTAGTATGTTAATATATTTTTCATGGCTACTTATATGTAACTATCAAATTGTTTTCCTTCTCAAGGGAGGGGGAAGATGGGGGAAGAGAGAGAAGGGGAGAATTTGGAATCCAAAATTTATTTATTTTTTGAAAGATTTTGTTTATTTCAAATTTTACAATTTTCTCCTCAATCTTGAATCCCTCACCCCCCACCCCCACAGAAGGCAGTCTGTTAGTCTTTACATTGTTTCCATGGTATGCATTGATCTAAGTTGAATGTGATGACAGAGAAATCATATTCTTAAGGAAGAAACATAAAGTATGAGATACACAGCAGAATTACATAATAAGGTAACTTTTTAAAAAATTAAAGGTAATAGTCTTTAGTCTTTGTTCAAACTCTACAATTCTTTCTCCAGATACAGATGGCATTCTCCATCACAGATATCCAAAAATTATGCCTGATTTTTGCCCTGTGGGTATGAGCAAGTTCATTAAGGTTGATTGTCACTCCCATGTTGCTGTTAGGATGCACAATGTTCTTCTGGTTTTACTCATCATGCTCAGCATCAGTTCATGCAAATCCTTCCAGGCTTTCCTGAATTCTCATCCCTCCTGGTTTCTAATAGAACCATAGTGTTCCATAACATACATATACCACACTTTATTAAGCCATTCCCTAACTGATGGACATTTACTCAGTTTCAAATTCTTTGTCACCACAGAGCTGCTATGAATATTTTTGTACAGGTGATATTTTTACCCTTTTTCATAATCTCTTCAGGGTATAGCCCCATTAGTGGTATAGCTGTATCAAAGGATATGCACATTTTTGTTGCCTTTTGAGCATAATTCCAACTTGCTCTACCAACAATGTATTAATTCCCAGATCTCCCAAATCCCTTCCCACATTGATCATTGTCCTTTCTTGTCATATTGGCCAGTCTGAGAGGTGTGAGGTGGTACCTAAGAGATGTTTTAATTTATGTTTCTCTAATAATTAGTGATTTAGAGCAATTTTTCATATGACTATGGATTGTTTTGGTTTCTTTTCTGTAAATTGCCTTTGCATATCCTTTGACCGTTTGTCAAGTGGGGGATGGCTTGTCTTTCCTTTTTTTTAATTTGACTCAATTCTCTGCATATTTTAGAAATGAGTCCTTGTCAGAAATACTAGTCATAAAAATTGTTTCCCAATTTACTACATTTCTTTTGATCTTGGTTACAGTGGTTTTGTCTGAGCAAAAGCTTTTTAATTTTATGTAATCAAAATTGTCTAGTTTATTTTTAATGGTGTTCTCTATCTCTTCTTTGGTCACAAACTGCTCTGCTTTCCATAGATCTGATGGGTAAATTATTCCTTGATCTCCTAGCTTACTTATAATGTTGTTTTTTATGTCTAGATCCTATATCCATTTTGATTTTATCTTGGTATAGGTGTGAAGTTTTGGTCTAATCCAGGTTTCTGTGATCCTAACTTCCAAATTTCCCAACAGTTGTTTATTGAAGAGAGAGTTTTTATCCCAATTAGCTGGACTCTTTGGATTTATCAAACAGCAGGTTACTATAATCAATTTCTGCTATTGCATCTATGCCACTGATCCACCACTATTTCTTAGCCAATACTAGACAGTTTTGATGACTGATGCTTTATAATTTTAGATCTAGTAGGGCTAAGCCACCTTTTTTTGCATATTTTTCCATTAAATCCCTGGAGATTCTCAACTTTTTATTTGTCCATATGAATTTACTTACAATTTTTTCTAACTCATTAAAGTAATTTTTTTGGAATTTTTATTCATAGGGCACTAAACAAGTGTTTAATTTTGATAGAATCATCATTTTTATTATATTTTCTTGGCCTATCCATGAGCAATTGATATTTGCCCAGTTATTTAAATCTGATTTTATTTGTGTGAGAAGTTTTGTAATTGTTTTCAAAAAGTTTCTGAGTCTGCCTTGGGAAGTAGGCTCCCAAGTATTTTATATTGTCTGAAGTTACTTTGAGTAGGATTTCTCTTTCTAGCTCTTTCTGCAGCATCTTACTAGTCATATATAGAAATATTGAGGATTTATGAGAGTTTATTTTATGTCCTGAAACCTTGCTAAAGTTGCTAATTATTTCTGGTAGCTTTTAAGATGATTTTTTGATATATCATCATGTCATCTGAAAAGGGTGAGAGTTTTGTCTCTTCCTTCCCTATTCTAATTCCTTTGATTTCTTTTTCTTCCCTTATTGCTGAAGCTAACATTTCTAATATGATACTGAATATTAGTGGTGACCCCTGATCTTTTTTTTAATTTATTTTTTTATTCTCATTTTGTACAAATTTTTTTTACATTATTTAAATATTCTTGTTTACAAGTAAACAAAATACCCTTCCTCCCCCCATGAATATAGATAGACTTGCTTGGGCAAAAAAAAGTAAAGGGGAGAGAAAAAAATTAAAATTAAAAAAAAAGTAATAGTAATAATTGTAGGTATGGCCAGGTGCGCAATGGACGAAGCACCAGCCCTGGAGCCACGAGCACCCGAGCCCATATCCAGCCTCATAAACCCAACAATCACCCAGCCATGTGTCATGAAAGCCACCCAATCCCCACTACCCTGCAAAAACCAAAAAAAAAAGAAAAAAAAAGACCCAAAATAAAATAAAATAGTAATAATAGTAGGGGTGGCTGGGTGGCAGACAGAGCATTGGCCCTTGAGCCAGGAACACCTGGGTCCAAATCCAGCCCCCGACACCCAAAGATCACCTTGCTATGTGGCCCCAGGCAGGCCACCCAGCCCCACTTGGCCTGCACCCTCCCCCAAATAATAACAAAAAATGTGCTTGAGTCTTTGTTCCAACACCAACAACTCTGTCATGGGTGTATCTCATTCTTTATGGTAAGTCCATCACAAAAGTTACTTCCATATTTTTCCAATGTTGCCATTGCTGATCACAACTCCCTCCTTTCGTATTTCTCCACTACCATGTACTATATTTTCGTTCTCCTTTCACTCTGACTCTGCTGTAGGGTCACTGAGTGGCACAGCAGACAGATCCCTGGTCCTGGGGCCAAGAAGCCCTGAGCCCCCATACCACCCATTAGGCCCAGAATCCACCTGGCCCCATGGTCCTGGGCAGGACTTCCAATCCCAGCCCCTTGCAAGAAGTAAGAAAGAAAATGTATTATATCTGACCACTCTCCCCCCATGGTCCATCCTCTCCTCCTTTATTCACATCCCCATCCCTTCCCCCTGCTCCCCCCTCCTTCTTACTCCAGATGCCTATACCCCATTGAGTATATATGCTGTTTCCTCTCCTAGCCATCTCTGATGAGAGCAAAGCTTCCCTCATTCCCCCTTGCCTCCCCCCTTCCATATCATTGCAATAGCTCATTGTAATAAAAAACATCTTTTTGTGAAATATCTTGGACTATTCCCCCTCTCCTTTTTCTTTCTCCCATTCCATTTCCCTTTTTTTTCTATTGACTAGATTTTTACACCATGTTTTATCTTCGAATTCAGCTTTCTCCTGTGCTTCAACTATAAAAGCTCCCTCTACCTGCTCTGTTAACTGAGTCATTAAGTCCCTCATATTTTCCCCCTCTCCTCCAATCTCCATGCTTCACCTGAGTCCTGTATCTGAAGATCAAACCTTCTGTTCAGCTCTGGCCATTCCAAAAGGAACATTTGAAATTCCCCTGGTTCATTGAAAGTCCATCTTTTTCCCTGGAAGAGGACATTCAGCCTTGCTGGGTAGTTCATTCTTGGCTGCATTCTAAGCTCTTTTGCTTTCCGGTATATTGTATTCCAAGCCCTATGAGCTTCCAAAGTAGTTGCTGCTAAGTCCTGTGTGATCCTGATTGCAGCTCCAAGGTATTTGAATTGTGTCCTTCTGGCTGCTTGTAATATTTTCTCTTTGACTTGGGAGTTCTGGAACTTGGCTATAATATTCCTAGGGGTTGGTTTTTTGGGATCTCTTTCTCTGGGGGATCGGTAGATTCTCTCCATTTCTATTTTTCCCTCTGCTTCTAGAATATCAGGGCAATTTTCCTGTAGTAATTCTTTGAAAATGATGTCAAGGCTCTTTTCCTGATCATGACTTTCAGGTGTTCCAATAATTTTTAAATTATCTTTCCTAAGTCTGTTTTCCATATCAGTTGTTTTTTCAATGAGATATTTCACATTTTCTTCTAATTTTTCATTTTTTTTTGTTTTGAAGTATTGATTCCTGATTTCTGGTAAATTCATCAATCTCCCTGAATTCTATTCTTTGTCTGAAGGATTTGTTCTCTTCAAGGATTTGTTCTCCTCAGAGAGTTTTCTTATCTCTTTTTCCATCTGGCCAATTTTGCTTTTTAAAGCATTCTTCTCCTCCATAACTTTTTGAACTGTTTTATCCATTTGACCTAAGCTGGTTTTTAGCATGATATTTTCTTCAGCATTTTTTTGGATTTCCTTGACTAAGCTGCTGACTTCATTTTCATGTTTTTCCTGCATCTCTCTCCTTTCTTTTCCCAATTTTTCTTCCAACTCCCTCATTTGATTTTCAAAGTCTTTTTTGAGCTCTGTCATAGCCTGAGCCCAATTACTGTTTTTCTTGGAGTCTTTAGATGCAGGAGCTTGTGCTTCCTCATCTTCAGACTGAGTATTTTGGTCCTTCTTGGGCTCATTTGCAAAATATTTCTCAATAGTCTTCTTTTTGTTTCTCTGCTTGCTTATTTTCCCAGCCTGGGCCTGGTTTGGGGTGTTTCTTGAGCTTTTAGGACACTCCCACAAGGGTCTCAGTGTGTGAGGCTCTGTCCTCCCTCCTGTCTGTGAACCATAAGCTCCTCCCTCTGCCACGGGGCTGAGGTGGGGGGGGCCCTGCTGTTCTATGGGGGGGCCTAGACTGCGATCAGGATCTGAATGTGGTCAGAGCCCCAGAGTCCTGTTCCAGGGGCAGAGGACAGAGCTCTGCAGTCTCTCTTCACTCCCCTCCCTCAGCTCAATGGGCTCATGCCCCGGGGGCTCCTGCTTACCGGCTCCGCCTGCTTCAGCTTCTGGCTCTGGGCTGCAGAAAGACCAAGCTGCTCCCTGTGTGCCCTGAAGGCTGCGCTCCATGTGCTCACTCTGGCAGAGGTCCCCCGCTGTTCCCCCATTTTGTGCCCGGTGCTCCTCAGGGTACAGCTCTGGAGACTCCCCCGCTGCTGTGAGCTGAGGCTCCCAGCACCCTGGGGCTGCCTCCGGGAGGCTGAAGTTCTTTGGCTCTGGCAGGCCACCCCTCTAGCAGGTTGCCTCTCCGATCCCGGGGAGCAGAGCCTTTCTGCTCTTTTCCAGGTTACCTTGAGTAGGAGAACTGCCTCAATGGGTCCCTTTGTGGGTTCTGTCTCTCGAAAGTTTAGAGTACTTAGCTGATGAGTTTTATCAGAGAGCTCCTAAGACTCGATCCCTTCTTGTCGCCATCTTGGCTCCGCTTCTCCCCTGATCTTATTAGGAATGCCTCTAGCTTATCCGCATTGCATATGATGCTTGTTGATGGTTTCCAATAGATACTGCTTATTGTTTGTTCCTATGTTCCCTAGTGTTTTTAGAAGGAATGGATGTTGTATTTTGTCAAAAGCTTTTTCAGCATCTATTGATATAATCATATAATTTCTGACAGATTTGTTCTTGATATAATTAATTATACTGACATTTTTCCTAATATTGAACCAACCCTGCATTCCTGGGATAAATTTTACTTGGTCATAATGTATTATTCTAGTGATAACTTGTTGTAGACATTTTGCTAAGATTTTATTTAAGATTTTTGCATCTATATTTGTCAAAGAGATAGGTCTATAGTTTTCTTTCTCTGTTTTAGCTCTTCCTGGTTTAGGTATCAGCACCATATTGGTGTCATAAAAAGAGTTAGGCAGAGTTCCATCTTCACCTATTTTTTCAAAGAATTTATATAGAATTGGAACCAGTTGTTCCTTAAAGGTCTGATAGAACTCACTTATGATCCATCTGGCCCTGGAGATTTTTTTCTTAGGAAGTTCATTGATGATTTGTTGAATTTCTTTTTCTAAGATTAGTGTTACTTAGGTATTTAATTTCCTTTTCATTTAACCTTCTGTTGGTTCCTCCTTTCCTCCCCCTTCCCTTTCCCCCTTTTAACACTTTAAAGGTAAGATAAGTTTCTTAACTAAGTGTATGTATGTATGTATGTTAATTTTAAGCCAATCTGATGAAAATAAGATTCAGGAGGTTCTTACTTCCTTCCTTCTTCCCCTCTATTGTAATAGGTCTTTTGTACCTCTTTATGTAATGAGATTTATCCCATTCAGTCTCTTCCATCCTCCTATCTCTTTATTGTCCCCCCCCTTTTCAAGGATTTATTGTTTTTGAATCATTCTATCTGAGTCACAGAAAGTACATGAGTGTCCATCACTTCTGGCTAAGCATATTCTCTCTACTAGAATTACAATTATTGAGTTATTAGAGTCTTTCTCCCAGGTAAGGATATAGCCAGTTTCATCTTATTGGATAGCAGTTTCTCAAATTCATCATGAATTTCCATCACTTCTGGGTACATACATTTTCTCTAATGGAGTTACAATTCTTGAGAATTATTAAAGTCTTTCTTCCAGGTAGGGATATAGCTAGTTTCATCTTATTTGATAACAGTTTTTTTTTTCTTGGCCTCCCCCCATTTTAAAATTTTATCTTTTCAAGTATCTCTTAAGTCTCCTGTTTGAAGTCCAAATTTTCTATTAAGCTCTGGTCTTTTCATCAGGAAAAGTTGGAAGTCTCTTGTTTCATTAAATGTCCATCTTTTGCCCTGGAAGAGAAGGGTCAGTTCTGCTGGATAATGGATTCTTGGATGCATTCCAAGCTCCCTTGCTTTTCAGAATATCACATTCCAGGCCCTTCAATCCCTTATGTTGATGCTGCCAGGTCCTGTGTAATCTTTACTGTGGCTCCTTGGTATCTAAATTATTCATTTCTCGCTGGTTGCAGGATTTTCTCTTTAATTTGATAATTCTAGAATTTGGCTACAATATTCCTTGGCATTTTCATTTTGAGATCCCTTTCTGGAGGGGATTGATGTATTCTTTCACTAACTATTTTGCCCTCTGATTCTATGATATTAGGGCAGTTTTCCATCACTAAATCCTGTAATATTGAGTCCAGACGTTTTTCCTCTTCAATGTTTTCAGGAAAACCAATAATTTTTAGGTTATCTTTTCTCTATCTATTCTTGAGGTCAGTGGTTTTGCTGATGAGGTATTTTACATTTTCTTCTATTTCTTCAATTTTTTAATTTTGTTAAACAGATTCTTGTTATCTCATGAAGTCATTTGTTTCCACAGACTCCATTCTTTTTTTTAGGGAAGAATTTTCTTCATTTACCTTTTGCAACTCCTTTTCCAATTGGTCAATTCTATTTTTGTAAGAGTTTTCTATTTGACCAATTGAGGTTTTGAGAAAATTATGGAATCCAAAATTTAAAGAAAATGTATGTTTTAATTGCTTTTGTATGCAATTTGAAAAAAAAGTTAAGAAAAATTTCATGGAAAACAGAAGAGATTTTGCAGAATTAGAGAAGGGTAAATGATTCAGTTTTTAAAAAATAGGAAAGAGTCATCTTCAAACTATGAATCATGGAGCTGATCTTCAGTTCCTCAGAAAATTGTAGAACACAATATTAAAGGAATATTTTTAAAGTAAAGATTTTGAAAAAACAGATAGTGAACACAATTTCTTAAGAATGTAACTTGCCAAATTAGCCTATTTTTCTACTTTTGCCAGAAAATTGCGTTTTGATAATGTATTTGACAAATTCTTCCATATTGTTCTATTAGATAAGTATGTATGCATGTATATATGTGTGTGTGTGTATAATAAATATATAGATATAATGTTGCTGATAGATTGATAGATGGACAGATGGGGACTAGATGATAGATAGCTTCAGAAATAATGGAGACTTGCCACAATACTACTTAACAGAAATTTTTTGTGCAAGGCAAATGGGGTTAAGTGGCTTACCCAAGGGCACACAGCTAGGTAATTATTAAGTGTCTGAGGCTGGATTTGAATCCAGGTACTCCTGATTCCAGGGCCGGTGCTCTATCCACTGTGCCACCTAGCTGCCCCAGAAAATTTTTCTTTAAAATTGTGCTGGATAAAGGAATAGATGGTATGCCTTTCAAATTTTTAGAAATAGCTATAGCATTGAATCACAGACTCTGGTTCTAAAAAGATTTTTAGCAGGAAACAACATGGGATCGAATCAAACAAGATTAAATATAATAAGGATAAATTCAAAAAGTTTTGTTTCTGTTTCAAATATCAATATCACTATTTCAGGGTTGGAAAAATGTCTAAATAGCAGTTTGTTTAAAAAATTTTTGAAGTGAAGCAAAAACTCAATATGAGTCAAGAGTGTGATGTGGCAGAAAGAAAAAGATAATGCAAACTTAGACTGCCTTACTAAATATACTATTCAAAACTAGGGAAATTATAAATTATCCTCTGTTATAATCATACTTTGGGGAGTATTATACTCAATTCTCAATTCCATAATAGAGGAAGGATATTGAGAAATAAAAGACTATCCAAAAATTGATGGCAATGGAATTTGAAGGGGAAGAGTGAATGAATGAATGAATGAATATTTATTGTCTATAGTTTATGACTAGCACTGTGCTAAGCATTAAGTATAGAAAGTTAAGACAGTCCCTGATTTCAAGGAGAACATTCTTATAGGGGGAGAGAATATTTTAAAGGAAAAGTGAAAGATATTTTGGTATAGAATAATACAAGAATGCTGAATGGGGAAGGGAAGAAGAAAAAAGAAAAGTGAAGAAAAGTTACATAATTTTGTTATATGTTTAAAAGGTATTGAAAGTTATGCATAATAGTATTGCAGTTCCAAGTATAATCACTTTTTTCTTTTCTACTGTTCTGAAAATACCTGTTTTATTTCATAAACTCAAAATAATACAAGAATGCTGAAGGGGCTATGGAAAATTATGTTGACAAATCCCTTCCAAGAACAGTTTGACTTGATCATGGTTTCAGAACTACAGAAGATTTTTGGGAAGCATGCAGATCTCAGTGGAGATGTCAAGATGTTCAGGGCAATAGGGAATAAAATTAAGCATAAATAACCTTACTAAAATAGTGACCCAGGTACAGTTAGCACTAATCTTGAGAGTGGGTTCCTAGGGTCGAAATTCTAGAGATGGAAAGAATAAAACCTCTAAGGCATGATTCCTGGTCAGGTCAGCAAGGCTTTTGGTAAAGTGATCTTGGTACAGTGGTCTAGAAGATGACTGGGAAGCAGGGAGTTAAGGCTGTAAGTAATAACTAGCTTTATTTTATCCTCAAAACAACCCTAGGAGATAGACTATTGTTAGACCTATTTTCAGAAGAAGAAACAGAGTTAGAAAGAGATTAAGTTACTTTCTCAACTTCACATAGCTAGTAAGTGTCTGAGGCCAAAATTGAACTCAGACCTTCCTCACTTCCTGCCCAGCATCAATTATTAGACCATCTAAATGATTAAATTATGCAAGTTGCAAAGATGATGCTTTCAGCTTGATCCAAGGCAAAAACTCCCTAACAATTATATCTATCAAGTAGTTGAATGGATTGGTTCTGTAGTAAGTGCTATCCAGGTATATGCTGATAAATATTTAACAACAGGTTCACTGAAAAGTAGGACAAATTTTAAGTTTAATTTGCATTGTCATACCTTCCATCATTTTCTTAAGTCAAGACAAGACAATAATTCAAAATGATTTATAGTGCTTACCCACTTCCAAGATGTAAATGCTCATACTAAAAATTTAACAATCATCTTCAGAAGACCCCTGGGTCTCTCTCATTATAAGTCTTTAAACATTAACTACAAAGGAAAAATGAAGGAAGACTCTACCTGTATCTAGAGAAAAAATTGATAAATAAGCATAGAATAATTTTATATATATACATATATATATATGTATATATTTGTGTCTAACCATAATTATCTCTTGGATGTGGGAGGGAAGAAGAAAAAGAAAATAAAAAAGAAGTTACATAACTCTGTTATATGTTTAAAGGGAATAGCAAGTTGTATATAATAGTATTGTAGTTTCATGTATGATCATTTTTTTCTATTATACGTTTATGGAAATGCTTGTTTTATTTCATAAATTCAAAATAAGATAAAATATAAAAAATTTTTTAAATGTGGTGGATGGGATTGTGTTCAGTTTAGATCAAATGGTCTTAGAGACCCCCTTAGAGCTCCTGTGCTTAAGTAATTTTGAATCTCTTTTATGGCATCTCATACTTTTATTTCTTGATTTGCCATAAGACTTAGTTTTTTAGTCCTCAATTCTCCTAGTTACTGAATTCCTGCATGCATCATCCTACCCTACAAGTTCATTTTCTTCTTCAGAGGATTTGGTAAAATTTGACCTTGCTTATGCTCAGTTATGCAGAGAGAATGGAAACCATTGGAATAGACAAGAGTTTTTATGGTAGCAGAATAATGAGTTGACTTTTAAAGAGACTGGCTCTGCTGTTTTTATTATACACACATTATTGATGACATCATGGAGTAGTGTCACAGGGGAAAAAAGATAAAAAAAAATGGGTCCTTCAAGAAATGAAGTAAATAAAGACTCTTTTTAAAGAAACTTCATTGGTCAAAGGTACAACATTCTACTAAATTAGTTTCAAAACTACGTTTTCATCAGGTAGGAACTAGCAGCTTCTTACATGAAAGAAAATAATAGGTACATCTATGGTTTAAAAAAACAGTATTAACATATGTGATGGATAGAACAATTTCATTTGTCAAGAGAATTCACCGTATAATATTGAGTGCTAGGACTCAGAAGACTTGGGTACAAGTCTTAGATCTACCACTTACTAGACTGTGATTCAGACAAATTATTTAACTTCTTTGAACATCAGGCTGCTGATTAATAAAATGAAGGAACTGGATTAGGTAATCTCTATCTCCTCTTTTTTGTTCTTCCATTCCAGGATGACATGTCCTTTTCCTCCATCCCCTGAGCTCGGTTCTTTAAACTAAATGGAATGGTCTCAAATTATCAATAAAGAATTTTCTCCAGAAACAGGGTACTCGCCATTACTGCAATTTCCTCCTTTCCTAATGAATACTTAGGGACCACCCTTCTCCATTATTGTGGAGCCTGCTTGATGGATTCTACTAGATTGCCCTACCTGACATTTAGTCAAAATCTTCTCCCTAACCTGGAATGGAATTTAGGCTGCTCTGCTCCAAACCTTATTCTGTGATTATGACAGAAGAGCTACCCAAGAACAATTGTGAGTTGGCTGCTTTGCAATTGAGTAGGAGGTGACAAATGCTGGGCAGGACCATGAAGGGGACAGTATAGATGTGGAGGAACACCTCCACACTTCTGTTTCTAATAAGTCTTTCCTAAGCCCTGAAGAAAGAAGTGGGGTTCAGACTTATCAACTGATAATAGTTTCCATACAAAAAACTATAAAGATTATGCTTTTATAGAAAGCCTGGTAAACTGATGTTCCTCAGAGTCTGGAAAGATTTCATTTGGTATGGACTTATTAATTATTATATGTTTTTAAGAGAATTCACTTCAGTGCCACCAAAAATGTGATGACTCATTTAATATCAATTACCTATTTAAGCAATAACATGACATCTATCACTTTGGTGACTAGATATTCATTCATACCAAAAAATATACCAAAATAGATTAGAGCTGGTCTACACATCATGTTATAGGCAGGATACATACATATATATCTTATGAAATAGTTGTTCTAGACACCTATCTATAGTTCATGAGTACTGATGGGGCTCTACCCACCCTGGTACCCACACCCTATCTCACATCCTGCCCTGAACTGGTAATAGTCATAGTGGCAGAAATGTCATTGAAAAGACCTAAGCTCAAAGACAGCAGAGGCTTTAGTCCATAGGTCACATGAAAGTCTCTGCAAGCCTTGAATAAATGAACATGGAAAGAACAGATCTTTGTACTCCCACCAAACCACCTCAAACTTGTGATATAATAGGTGTTAGTACTACAAAAGGCACAAGAGAAATAGCTATAGTTTGCACATGATACAAAGCTAAGAAGACTGAATTAGAGAAATTGCAATAGTAATATGTCCTATGCCTGGAATAATATGTTGATAATTTAAGATCATATGACTTAATTTAGAAAAGTTTAGAAAAGATATTAGTATTCAGCTGGTGGTTCAGTGGATAGAGCTTTGAATCTGAGGAGTCAAGAAGACTGAAGTTCAAATCTATCCTCATGAATTTACTGTATGACATTGAGGATATCCACTAAAACTCTGCTTCAGTTTTCTTATATGTAAAATTGCTCCTGCCTCTCAGTTATTATAAAGATTAAATTTTAATTAACATTTATAAAGTATTTTGTAAACCTTAAAGTACTATATTAAAAAAGCTATCATTATTATTATTATTATTATTATTATTATTATTATTATTAAAACTAGAAATAGGGAACTGTGGATACAAATGCAATGAATGAGATAATTCCTACTATCAAATAACTTACAATTTTACAAGAAACAAGAAAATAACTTAGACATCATAGTCAAATTCCTTTATTGTACAAATTTTTCAATCTTGAGTATCAACTCATAAATCATTTTAGTTCTATCCTCTTGAGTCAGAAATTGAAATGATCATGCATTGCCATGAGAGATAGAGCATCTAGGGCTAAGAAAGTACTAGTGCCACTATGTTCAGTCCTAGTCAGGCCATTGTATTTAGTCCTGGATGCCTCATTTTAAGAAAGATATTGATAATCCAAGAGCATCCAAAGGAGACGGTGAAGGGTCTTGAATTCATTCTATATTAGCTAAGCCTAGAGAAATATAAAAGGGAACATGAGAGCTGTCTTCATGTATTTGAAAGACTGATCATAATATTATAGATTTAGAATTGAAAGGGATCTCAGAGACCATCAAGTTTCAGAACCCTATGTAGGGATTAGGCTTGTTCTCTTTAGTTCTCTTTGGAACTAAAAACGTAGAATTCAGAGTTATGTGGAAATGACAAAAAAAAATTCATTCTTGGGATCAGGAAAAAAATCCTAAAAATTAGTTATCCAAAGTAAAATAGAGGCATTGGATTTGTCCTCATAGGAGGCAAAAACATAGGTTGTGTTACAAAGGCCATTCTAGTATGGCTGAATGGATTTTACAAGAGGCCCTCCGAGATTTCTTCCAGTCCTGAAATTTCATGATTCTAATGAATTTCTATTGGGATTATATGACATTCAGGAGAAGATTTTGATTTTGTTGAATAGATAAGGAAAGAACTGCATGATTCTAGGTTCAAAAACTTTAATTTTATAATTAAAGACTTTATTGTCTTTTCCCAATGAAAATAGATCTCCACAAATGTGAATCTGATCTCCAAATCCAGTGTTTTCTCCTTTGTAAGATACTGTCTCAGGATAGAATAATTTTAGTTATCTAAGTAAAAGAAGCACATGAAGTATCAGAACTCTGTGGAGTTAGAAATATACCCATTTTCTAGTATAGTTATTTTTTAATTTTGGGGGAAGGGGAAACAAGGTTAAATGACTTTTTCAGGGTCACATAGCAAGCAAATATTTGAAGTTGGAGTTGAATTCATCCTCCTGACTCTAGATCCAGTGCGCTATTCACTGTGCCATCTAGTTATTCCTTCTTTCATACTCTTAATTTTTTTCTTTCAAAATTTCATACAATTATGGGAGCTATTAAAATATGCAGAAATATTGTAATCATAAGTCTCTGATGGTTCAGTTGTCAGATTAAATATTTTCTTCACACACGAATGTAAATTTTGGTCTTTCTATTTCTTAGTTATTCAGTCTTTATTCTTGTGACTTCTGTGTCACAAACTTGCCTTACTTGTTCCTTCAGATTTTGCAGATGGAAAGAATGGAAGTGCATATAAGTAAAGGTCACAAGAAAATTCAAGAGTAGAGATGGATAAGCATGTGGAAACTTTGCTCTCTTGGCCAGACTCTAAAGCCTAATGATTTTGCGGACCCCTTGACAGTCTTATGGCACTTCCTCCTAAGGAAGATTAAATTCACCAAGCAATGATACATAAAAAAACCTTGAGGAGAGAAATAGTCCCCAGAAATCTAGGGACAAAGTGAAGAGAAAAAAAATCGGATTAGAAGCAGTGTAAAAACTGGAAAAGTCTATAGAATTCATTTAATTCTAGGGCCACAGATATAGAGTTGGAAGTAATCATGCACTGGCAAATGTTTCATAAACAACTCTAAAATAAATAAATAAAAATTATGCCTTACATACTTTTAAGTTTTATCTGAAGTATTACACTTTTTCCCAATTACTTTCTTAAATCTAGACAATCAATGAAATAATAGATCAAGCCTTGATTTGTAACAATTGTTGATTTTTGAGGGGTAAATTTTCATATTTAGCAATGCAAGTGGTGAAAGCTGACTTCATCACACCCTTGGGTGGAAGGAATGTCATATCTAATCCTCTTGTTTTAGGACCATAGGATTATAGATTTAGAGTCAGAGGAAACTTTAAAGGTTATCCAGTTTAACCTCCTCACTTTATGAGGGCACTGAGATCTAGAAAGGGGAAGTCACTTGTAGTGACACCAGGTAGTAGAACTTCGGGGGGGGGGGGGGTGAACTTGGTTCCTCTCACAAGAGACGACTATGCTCTTTCCATCGGACCATATCATTTTGTGGGTGAGAAACCTGATAACTAGAGAAGCTAAATAATTTACTGCTGGTTACACAAGCATTACTTGATAGCACAAGGAAATATCAATCTGATGGTAGAAGGACCCTTGGGTGACTTTTCCCTTCTCAATTAAAAACAGATATACTTTTGATTATGATAGAAAAAGAGAGGGGGAAAAACATAAGAAAAAAAGGAAAATCTTGGAAAGAGGAACCTCTAGGCAACATTAGATTATGGTTTTGGAAGGAGTAGGTGATCATTTAACTATTTCACTGTATAGTAGAAAAATGTATATGAATTCAACTATATTCTCAGCTAGCCCCAAATGGTTAAATTGAAAGACCGAATAACTTGCTTGATTAAATGGGTTGTGTTCTAACATAGAAAATGCATAGCCCAATTCCCTGAGGAAAAAGCTCTCTCTGGGGAAATGGTCTGGAACAAACCCACTGAGAAATGAATAGTCTTATGTGATGCCCCCACTTCTCTCACTCCTCACTGGAGGGGAATCACTTTTCTGACATTCTTGGGAATAACTAAGCAGTTCTTGCTCAATTTTCTCCATGGGGTGCCAGGGATGCTGAGGCTTCACCCCCTTCTTCCGGCTGCTCTCTACTCATCTCCCCTCAGGGATAAACTGAGCTAAAGCAGTCACAGAGGCCCTTGGCTTGAGTTGGGTATTAGACACTGGTTTTTTAAACTCAGTGCCCTGACTTTTCCCTTGGCTCTCTGTGACTATTGTCTTGCATTTCCCTTAGGGTAACTTCCTTTGCTTTCTGGATATAAAGACCTTTCCTTCACACTGATCCCCAATTGAAAGGAAAAAAAAGGGAAAAGCTCCAGGCTGTGTTTGTTTTGGGATAGGGTTTTGAAAGGAGGTTCTTTTAAACTTCTAACATGAACATTTCTCAACATCCGTTTTGTTTTTCCATGGGTAACTAGGGGCAAGAAAAGTTGGGGCTTGATTGTATGAGTGGGCAACAATCAGATTAGGGAATTTAATCAAAACAGCAAATCTGCTTACTATTTGTTTTTTATGGTTAGCTGTGTTTGTGGATTCTGTTTATTGTCCAGCCCACTCCTCCCTCCTTTTTCTATCTACTCCCAACCCTGCATCCCCAAAAGGGTACATAACACCTCAACAACACAACAACAACAAATCAGATGTGACTTTGGATCAGCTATGGAAATCATGTGGAAACTCAAGGGAGAGCTGGGCGAGACTCACTCAGTGGGCATGATTGAACAGTCCAGAGTGCACAATATGTCTAAAGGCTCAGAATGTGGCTCCAAATTATAGTCTTTGAAAGGTCACAGTGGAATTTAACAGACTTTCTTTCAGTACCAATGCATGGAGCTCTTAAATCAAGGCTGCTTGTATTTCCAGATAGTGACAGGAAAGATTGCACTGCAGTAGTGAAGAGAGGTAGTCAGAAATCAGCCACGTGAGCATACCTAGACAGGTTCTTCAGGTATTGGCATTGTTATTCTAGCCTACATATGTAAGGTTCATTATTGTAGCCTGTAGGAGCAAGCCACCTGACAGCAACAAAGCTGATCTGAGCTGAGTCAATTCACAGAACTGTTTCTGCCCATCAAAAGCATCTTTTCACAGAAGAAATATGGTGGCATTTCTATGCCAGCTACAAAGTAATGGTGTTGGTTAAAGTTTGGTTTACTCGCATTTACATTTCCTGGTAGATGTGGGATCACAGCCAATGGTGATGACTGCTTGGAAGAGGATGACTTTCTAAAGTCAGACCTGGTTTTGGGAAGAATGATGAGTAAATAAGTAAAGAAAATGCCCATGATGGGGAAACACATATTCATTTCTTTCTTCTTATTTCTTCTGAGACAGTTCTGCAGATGGGAAGTGATACATTGGGTTTGTTCAGTAACAAAAAAAAAAATCTGACCCATATTCATTGTAAGCGGGCATGAGTAATGGATGTGGGGTTTTTCCTCTCCTGCAATGTGGCATCTTGATCTACTGATCAATTCTTTATTTTAATTGCAATTGCACCGAGTGACCACACCCTCTAACTTGGTGTCTAGTTTGGGATAGAGATAGGAATCTTACTCCCTCTTTTGTATAGTCTGTCTTTTCTTTGAAGAACCTCCAAGTTACTTTTGGTCAAGAAGAAACCTGAACTTTGATGGGGGAAGACGAAGTGTTTCCAGGGAAGAGAAAAAGAGAAAAGAGCAATGTCAAAGTCAAGATCACATTCTTTGGTCCTTGATCAGTTTTGGAGTCTACAAAAACTAAACACAATTCATTAAGAATAATCAATCATTCAGAAAATATTTTTTTTAGCTTTTTGCAAGGCAAATGGGGTTAAGTGGCTTGCCCAAGGCCACACAGCTAGGTACTCCTAACTCCAGGGCCGGTGATTTATTCACTGCACCACCTAGCTGCCCAGTCAGCAAATATTTTTTTAAAGTAGTTAATAACAAGACATTGTATTAAGGAATGAAGATACGATGGTATCCTCATCTTCAGTTCAAATCTGACCTCAACTACTTACTAGCTATATGACTGACACTGGGTTAAGTTCACTTAGCTCCATTTTCCTCAGATTATTCAGCTCTAAACTGGAGAGAGAAAAATGGTAAATCACTCCAGTATCTTTGCTAAGAAAACCCAAAATGGGGTCACAAAGAGTCAAACACAACTGAAATTACTGAACAACAAATATATGTATGTATAAAAATATAAAGTATTTATGTGGAGAGTGCACTAGCAGCTCTAAGGATCAGTGACAGTGTATTGTGAAAGGCAGTGCTTAAACTACCTTGAAGAAAAACCAAGAATAAGAGATAAGGGTGAGTACATTCCAAGCATGGGGGACAACCAGTGCAAAGTCAGAGAGTTGTGAAACCTAGCATCCTGGTGTATAAAAGAGCAAGTAGATTTGCACCCTTTGGATCAATGTGTAAATGGATAACTGGAAAGCTTGAAAAAGGCCAAAATTGTGAAAATTTTCAATGTCAAATGAATTTAAATTTGATCTTCAAGGTGACAGAGAACCAATGGATTTTGTGATTTTGTTTCTTGAATAAGGGAGTAATCTAGTCAGACTTGAACTTTAGAAAGTTATTTCAGCAGCCATATGGAGGATAGATTCAAGGTGAAGAGAGAAAGCAGGGAGGCTAAGAAACTATTGTGTTGTTCCAGGCAAAAGAGGAGGAGGAATTGAAGTAGGATATGAGTAGACACAAAAGAACATACATGGTTTCTGCTTCTTAATCTTGGTCACCTTAATATAATACTATAAACTTTGATGATTTGAATTTTTTTTGGTTCTGTTTTAGTCTTGTGCACTTTAAATGAAATTTGGGGGTAGGGTAGAGGAAATAAAATTAAATAAAATCACTTAATTTTTAACTTCAAGGACCTGAGGTTTCATTGCTCAGGGCAAACCCTTTACTATGGATGGTTATTCTTCTCTGACTTAGTAGATGGAGAAGATCTTTAATAGTGGCCGAGGACAGAGAATTTTCCTTCTGGACAACCCAGAGTTGAGCCTTTCTGAATAAATGTGCTTAGGTTAGACGGCAGGAAAAAAACACTCTCCAACTTGATAAAATTCATCAAAGCTTATGCCTTGCTGGTATTAGTGGAAGTAATTACATATCCATTACCCCAAAATAAAACAAAAACAAAATACAAACAAATAAAAAAACTACCTAAAACCAAAAACACATAAATAAAAATAACTTTGAAAAGCCAGACTGAGTTGGAGAGAGGAAGTTACAGAGAAAAAGAGTTAGTATGCCTAGATTGTTTTTGAAACAATGAATGTAACAGAACTACATTGTACCCAGATTGACTGTTACCCCACATTTCTTCACTAGCTTTCCTCTTCTGCCCACAATTTTCCTTCTTGATCAAAGATACAATTTCCAAAATAGATTTTCAAGCATTTTTTTTCAGTTCTAGGACTCATCTATCAAATATCAATTAATGTATCTTTTATATCCTTCTTTACTTTTATAATTTCCTAAACTCCTACCTATGCATAATGTTAGATACTGTAGTAACAAGCTTAATAGATAAGGTTCATGCCTTTCAAAGGGGATAATTATAAAGTATTGATTCTTGTATTCATTGATTTATTTGACAGTTATGAAATACCTGCTAAGTATAGAACATTGTATTAAAAGCTGGGAGATATATAGAGTTTAGATAAGTCATAGTCCCTGCTTTAAAGGAATTTATGTGTTAGGTAACAGACATACATTTATAATATTCAATATCACATAGTAAGCATATTGTTTGGGTAGAAATCATTTCACTCTTTATTTGTATACCTAGCACTTGGTAAACAGTAGATGCTTAATAAATGCTTGTTGATATAATAGATGCCTAATATGATTAGGGAAAACAGAAAAGGCTTCATGGAGGAGTTAGTATTTGAGCTAGGTTGCCAAGAATGTATAGGGATTAAACAGGTGAAGAGGGTGGGGAGGCATTCCAAGCATAATGACTTAGATGAGCAAAGGCTTGGAGGTCAGAGAATAATGCAGGCCCTTGAAACTGGCAGAATTATAATGACAACTGAAGAAATATCAGATACTCAGCCAGGTTAAATTAAGAAAGTATGACACACTGTACATATCAAAGATCTGCATTATGAGGAGAGCAATGGAGATGTATGATTTATAGAGTGGGCTCAATGGAAAGTAGTAGAAACCTCCACTTTTCTCTTCCAATGAATCAGGCTTCATTTCACTGAACTGGTGAAGAGGGATGAGTTACTTCACAATTTGGCCTAAGAACCAACTTTCTGTCAGAAGGGGTTGACCAGGCAGAGCCATGGCTGGCTCCATGATACAGGCTATATTGTGAAAGGCCAGAAACCTGATGGGCCAGATTCTCTCCCCCCCCCTTCCAGAGGAAATTCTTCAGCACTTCTATGTAGGATTACAAGTCCTATGCTCCATATCATAGGATTCTCTTTCAGAATAATTTTAGAATAGATCATTGTTTGAAAACAAAGCTTGGATTTGGACCAAAATAGAAGAGTACATGAAGTATTTGAAGAGAAATCTTAAAATCCCAGGGGGCATAATATTTACCAATCTATTTTCTCAAAACTATTTCCCTTTATTATCCTGGACTCATAGGATCTCTGTCAGGAGCAGTAGAAATGAAATTAAGTGCCTTTAACTATGTCACTTTGCATAAATCATTTTCTGAGTCCTGATTTCACCCCCTATAAAATGAACATCTCTAAAGTTCCTTCTAGCTCTGACAGTCCATGATCAGATAAATCAGATCTGATCTAGAATTTATTCATCTTATGTCTGGACACATGGCCCTATTGACCTCTCCACTGAATTCTTTCCCCCTTTTTATTGTTCCCAAGAGTAGTGTGACTTTAACTACATTTCTTCTCTCTTGAAAATCTTTTTGTGGTTCCCATTTCCTTTTCTTGTCCCACAACCTCCTCCATTAAATTTCACAGAATCGCAGAGTTAGAAAGTACATGACTCCAGAAGTCATCGAATCCAAATCCATCCCTAATAAGAAAGTCTTACGATAATATACCATGGATCTTGTTTGAAGATCTCTACTGAAAATGAACCAGCTTATCTTCTAAAGCAGACCATTCTGCTTTTAACACATAGAATTATTTATTTATTGTTAATTAAAATGTTTTTTTAAATTAAGATATCTTAACAAAATGACACACCTCCCTCATAGTGGGAGAGAGGGGTCTTAACATGTAAAATTATTCAGATGATTATTTTTCCCCTCTCTAATATTCTCTCTGATACCTTTCCCACTCTCCACAGATAACCAACCTCCTCCTCATTGTTCGATTCACTTCTCTGTGAATTCCATGGTTTTTTCCTCCTCAACTGGCCCACCAATATGCATACTAAATCAAACATGATTATACACAGAATTTCTTTTTCCTAACTTCTGAGACAAGATCCAATTATATCTCCTCTATCACCTCCAAGAAATTCAATTTTGATGGAGAGAAAGGAAATATTCAACCTATCTGAATACTGAACTCCTTCTTCTCCATTCACTTGGAAGAAAGAAATGAAAAACATGAAAATATCAAAAGAACTCAGAGGGAGAATGGTTTTAGAGCTGGAAAGGATGAGAGAGAGAGAGAGAGAGAGAGAGAGAGAGAGAGAGAGAGAGAGAGAGAGAGAGAGAGAACTTCAGAGATCTAGTGAGGAAACTTGCACTAAGAAAAGTTAAAGTGATTTGTTCAATGCTAGTAAGAGGCAATGACAAGATTCAAGCACAGGTTTGGAGACTTCAAACCCAGTACTCATTTAAGTGACATGCTGAAGGTCATACAGGTAGTAAGTTATAGAGTCAGAACTTGAATCTGTAGCTCTGACTCAAAATGCAACTTTCTTTTCACAGAAGTACATTGCAGGGTCTATCCAATCCATTTTGCTCATTTCAGTAATATAATCATTTATTTGGCAAGTTTATCAGTATCTTTTAGAGGATGAGGAATTTATTCTTTTTTTATTAGTATCATACCCCTTATGAACTCCATTGATTTTTTTCTCTTTTAACATTTTATTTGTTTTCCAATTATATACAATAATAATATATATACCTATTGTTTTTTGGTAAGGTTTTGAATTTTACAATTTCCCCCCACCCTCCCTTCCATCCCCCCCCCCCCACAGAAGGCTGTCTGATAGTCTCTACATTGTTTCCATGCTATACATTGATGTAAATTGAATGTGTTATAAGAGTAAACATAAACCCCTTCCCCCCCTCCAAAGAAGATGAGAAATCTCAACAATAGAGAGAGAGAGATAGAAAAAAAAATTGTACTTCAGTCTGTGTTCAGATTTCAATGGCTCTGTCTCTGGGGTGAGTTGCTTTTTTTTGTCATAAGTCCACTAGAGAAGTTGCTTCAATATTTTCTCCACAGTTGCTATCACTAGCTGTACCTCCACTCTATTCCTCCCCACTCTCATTTATTCTATTCTCTCTCTTCTTTCATCCTGGCCCTGTCCAAAAGTGTGTTGAATCTGAGTACCCTCTCCCTTGATCTTCCCTCTCCTATTACCTATTCTCCCCCTTCCCTTGCCCCATTCCCCCTTATCCTGTCCCTTTCTTCTTATTTTTCTCTAGGATAAGATAGATTTCCTCACCCTATTAAGTGTGTATGTTATTTCCTCTCAGAGCCATTTCTGATGAGAATGAAGGCTCACTCACTTCCCCTTGCCTTCCCTCCCCTCCACTTCATTGAAAAACCTTTCCCTTGACTCTTATGTGAAATTTCTTAGCTTCTTCTCCATCTCCTTTCCCTTCCTCCCAGTACTTTCCTCCATCTCCCATTGACTCCATCTTTTTACTATATTATACCACTATATTCCACTCCTTCCTGTGCCCTGTCTATATATGCTCCTTTTAACAGCTCTTATAAATGAAAAAGTTCATATGAGTTATCAATATCTTCTTCCCATGCAGGAATACAAAGACTTCAATATCATTAAGTTCCTCATAGTTATGAACTCCATTGATAAGAATGCATGGATACATTCAAAAGGAGAATTATTTTTCATTGTTATCAGGTACTTGTAACACTGCCACAAAGAATCATAGTATTTCAGAAGGAAACTCTAAGATTAGCAGGTTCAATACCCCAAAGAAATTTAAGAAAGAAGAAAAAGGTAGAAGTACAGCCATCGAAGCTCTTCTCATGGTAACAAAAAACTGGAAACAGATGAGTTGTCCACTTATTGGGGAATGGTAAACTAATTAATGGTAAATGAGTAATAGAATCTTACTGGGCTATAAGAAAAAATGGACAGTTTCAGGAGAAAATGGGAAAAACATCTATGAAGTAATACAAGATGAAGAACCAGAAGAACAATTTATACAATGACAATATTATAAAGGAAAACAAATTTTAAGGATTTTGGAACTCTGATGGACGTTATAATAAACTATGACCAATGAAGCATACTACTCATCTCCTGCCAGAGAGATGACAGATTGAAAATTCCATCTGAGTTATATGTTTCTGGACATGACTGATGAGAGTATTTGTTTCTCTTGACTATGCATGCTTGTTATGTAGGTTTTTCTTTTTTTCTTTTCCATTCAATTTTCATTATTCATTGGGTAAGGTAAGAGGAGAAGACAAGGGAGACCAAGAGAAAAATAAATGCTTGTAAATTGAAAAATAAAATTAAAATTTTAAAAAGTTAATTTTCTCTAATCCCTTCCCTTCATAAGTACAGAAATTGAAGCCAAGGGTGGTTAACATTATTTCATTGAGATGACACAGTTAGCTCTCCTACCACCATTCTTCAAACTTTGAAGTTCTGAGGAGGGAAGTATGATGTGAGAGCCAACTCCTGGTGCTAACCATCTACAGAACTGAGTAAGCCCATAAGAAAGGAGTAATTGCATCCAGATATTTCAGAAACTTGCAAGTTGCCACAGTAACTTAGCTCTCATTCTATTGGTTCAAACTTTAAAGATCTAACTTAATGAAATCCAATTTTGCTAAAGACAGCTTATAGTGATTTGTGTTAGCAAGCACTACATGGCACTAGTATTCCAAGAAATGAGACTCACAATTTATGTTGGTAACTGATGCTCTTTTATTCCATTTTGACAGCTCTGTGACCAAATCAAAGTTCTCTGTTAGAAACAGGTGCAGATTCTCACTTCCCACTCTCCTACCACCCACCTCTCCACCCTCAGTCAATGATTGGGTGCTCCACCTATCAGTTGCTCATAATTAACCAATCAGAAGTTAAACGAACTTTCCCAGTATGATATAAAAATTACAGTACATTTGACCTAAATAGCAGCATAATCATGCTATTTTTTAATTACACATTGACATGTAGCTTAAGCAAATGAGAGATATTTGTAAACTTTAAGCTAACTTCTCCACTATCATTGATAAATTCTAAGGAAGTAAAGGATAATCTGTCTCCTACAGCTCCTCTGCTTCCCTTCTTCAAGAATGCCTCTTTCCCCTAACACTTAAACAGTATTCCTTTGATGATTTACCTGTATCCTGGATTTCCTGGGACAGTTCAGAATTCAAGGAGAGAAAATATGTTTTCAAGGAGACATTACCAAAGGAATAGTCTTTACAATAAACATTCCCATCTAGATAGACTTTTCCTCAAAACTATGTGAGACAAACAAACAGGTACTATTGCCACTCATCATTTTTTCAGATTAGGAAGCTGAGTTCTGAGGGATTAAGTGATTTACTCATGCCTACATAGTGAGCAAGCATCAGGAGTAAGATTCAAATTCAACCCTCCTCCTGAACAGTGCCTTCTGACTCCTCATTTCCCCATTCTAGTAGTCTATGCATCTCTTGTCTAGTTGCTAATAAAAATAAGTGAACAGGAAGACAATTCCTTAACTATAGCCATTGTTTTCATTGCCTTGAACTCCCCCCCTACCCCCTTCCCTCCTCTCTTCTCTCTCTCTCTCTTCCTCTCTTCTCTCACTTTCTTTCCTATTCTCTTTTCTCTCATTTCCTTCTCTCTCTCTCTCTCTCTCTCTCTCTCTCTCTCTCTCTCTCTCTCTCTCTCTCTCTCTCTCTCCCTCCTTTTTCTCTCTTCACCTCTCTCCTCTTCTTTCTTTTTTCTCCTTTCCCCAATCTCTCCGCTTTCCCCACCTCACTTCACACACACACACACACACACTCACACACACACACACACACACACTCATACCCCCACCCCACAATACTTCATGTTCTCCACCCCCATGGAAGATAGCATTCTCATGGTCAGAATTAGCAGATCCTTGGTCTTGACTTCAGGTAAAGACACAATTATGAGCAGTTTTTGGTAACAGCTTAACCCTTCATTGACTTTGTGAACTTACCTTCATCTTTCTGGGACCAGATTTTAAAGAAGTCAGACTTTTGCAAATCACAGAAGTACTGGGATGTTTGCTATAAAATAACCTGACATTCTGCTTGTTTACTGGTATATAGATTGCCTCTAAAGTACTTGATGGACTATTTCATTGAGCCAACATGGCTTCCAGAGTCAGAGAGAAATTTCTTCCTCCCCCCCATCATTTCCACCCTCACCCTGAAAGCTAAATCTGAGGATAGACTGTAAGACAGAGCTAGTGAGTAATGGGTGAAGAGGAATGAGCTCAGGGAGTATGGGATGTTCAAGGGAAGGTTAGTACCAGGTGTTAGTGCTGCCAAGCCCTTTTTAGGGCTGTTTATTCATCTCTGGTGACACTCAGCTCTCATCTGTGGCTCCAAGAAGCTATAGTATGTTCTACACTCTGGCAAAACCATCTTAACAAGGGGCTAAACCAGGTTGAGGGTAAACTAATGAACCTCAGACCTTCAGTGAATTAGAGAAGTCTGTGCTCTAAGTTTGCAAAGACTTCCCTGGTGGACTAGGCAGATGTTAATATTTATTTCAATGGGTCTTGAAGGCTTAGAGTTTGGTCACATAATAAAGATGCCAAGGTCATCCACTGCATTCTGGCCATCACCAGTCATCTTGACCTTTGACTTGCCATTGGAGTTCGATGATTCTGAAAGAGATTGAGACTGATGACTCTGTGCAGATTTACTATTTTGTATTTCTGGAAATGCTTTTAAAAATGGAAACATAAGACTTTACATTTATACCTATTCCATTTTATTACAGTGTTTTAGCTATGGTTTCATCACTGAACATTTGTTCCATCTCAAATTTGATAAGTATACCATTTATTCCTTTAGCTATTTCTGTGATACTAATTTGACCAGGATACCACAAAACATAGATTTTTAAAAATAATTGTTATAAAACCAATTATAATTATCTGGGGGTGGGGCATCCCATTCAATTCAATTTTTTGACTTTTTTATTAAGCACTTTATATGTATAAAGTATGCACTGAGGATTTGGAGATAAAAATTAAAGAAATTTCTGCTTTCTAGGAGTTTACATTCTATTCCACTCTACATTATTATTGTTATTTTTAAATTTAATTTTAATTTATGAAATAAAACATTTGTAATAGTACATTGTACTAACATAGTACACGAAAAATATATTTGCATATGACATTGTAAATCTCCTCTGTTCAGCTTACTTTTGCTTTCAAATATACAATAAAATTCTCATATAGAAATTCCCCCCCCCCACTAGAGATGGCTACTATAAGACATAAATAGGTATAGATGCATAAAACTTTTCTATACATGCTTTTATTTATCAATTTTTTTTCTCTGGATGGAGATAACATCTTTCTTCATGTATGCTTTATAGGTAATTTGGGTATTTATGATAATCAAAATAATTTATTTGCTAAAAGTTGTTCTTATAAAACAATATTGCTGTTACTATATCCCATGTTCTCTTGGTTCTGCTCATTTTGCTCTTCATCATTTCTTGCAAGTCATTTCATGTTTGTTTAAAATCCTTGAGCTCTTCATTTCATATAGCACAGTAGTCTTCCTTATATTATTTGAAGGTGACAGCAGTGTTGCTTTTTCAATATTGCTTTTATCTTGTAAGATAAGAAAAAATCGCTAAATTAGACCCCAATGCTTCTGTAATTTAGTAGACGGTTTTGGAGACTTGTTACAGAAATTCATTAACCTGTGACCAAACTGTTGATGAGCCTCTGTGACTTAATGAGACTGAATCTTGGTCTGTAGACAATGGTCCATCACTGGATCCATTCTCAAAGTCCTTCCAGAATTTGCCAGCATATATACTCTATCGGCTTTGAAAACCCATACCAAGAGGAGTAAAGTACTCATTGAATTAGGGCTTTTTTTTTTTACTTAGGGTTTATTTATTTATTTATTTATTTAGTTTTAGGTTTTTGCAAGGCAAATGGGGTTAAGTGGCTTGCCCAAGGCCACACAGCTAGGTAATTATTAAGTGTCCGAAACTGAATTTGAACCCAGGTACTCCTGACTCCAGGGCCGGTGCTTCATCCATTGCACCACCTAGCCGCCCCCTACTTAGGGTTTTAATAAAAGAAAAAAAATCTATCTTCAAGAAATATGTTTGGAGTCAGATGGGACCCTGTACTGTGCAAAGGATAGCAAAATTTGTACCAGAGTATTCTGTTTTTTAAATAACCCAAACAATTGGACTAAAGCATGTCCATTACACAAGAAACTAGCTCTTAATAGTTTTGGCCAATAAATTGATGAGGTTAATCAATGTCTTTGGTGGCCACTCCTATACTCCAATGGGGGAGGGTTAGAAAGAATAGAGGGAGCAGAGAGAGAGAGAGAGAGAGAGAGAGATTGATTTTCATCACTATACATTTGTTGAGTGCCTTTGACAACAAAATATAACCATTTACCCCATCCCAATCTAAGGTATAATGTTTATATAATTTTGTGCTATACATGAAGAGGTTCTCCAAGTTGAAGTGGGAAATATACAGAAGGATATGTGAATGTTTTCCTTATTTTGGTTGGGTGTGTGACATTGTTTTTTTAAACTAATGATGAGGAAGTGACCTTCCTTTATGTCACCTCATTGACTTTTATCTAAATCCATTCTGCCATATGTTCTTCTTTCTAACCTATTTGTCTCTCCTACTTTACATGTAAACTTATTATTATGCAGTTGGGATTTCCATATTGTTATGAGGAAGTGTTCTAGTTATTTCATTTGTGTTTATTTAATGGTGTTTGTTTCAATACTATTTTAATACCCAATAATCACAAAAAAATTCAGATCAAGTAATGATGACAGTCAGTGATATTGAGGGGGGTCACATGAATTTTTAGCTGAAGTAGACCACAGAGGTCAATATCAATATTTTACATGTGAGAAGACAGATGTCCAGAGTGAATTGGTCATGGTCATTCAGGTACTACAATGGTGTGTGAATTAACTAGGACAAAAAAGTAAATAAATTTATTGACATACAATAAGGCTTACAAAATATCATTTATAGTGTTAAAATTTTTATTTTTTATGTCCTGTTGCTATAGTTACTTCTTGTCTATAACTTAGCATTGAGTTCCCAAGATTCTGATACATTTTAACATCCATTACAAATCCTGGTAGCTGTTTTCTACACTTTTGCGCTACTCCCCTTCCTTCTTCAATGACTTCAGTTCATACATTTTCTCTCTACCTTCACCTGCCCTCATTCTAGACTTCAGCATATGTATTGACTTTCCTTCCAACACCTGAATCACTCAATTCCTCTATCTACTCCCTTTCATTGATCTATTCCCTCACCTATTTGCAACTATCCTCAAATATAGTCATACACTTTAACTTACCATCACCCACAAATATTGATACTTACCTTATGAATTCTGAAATCAACCAGATTTGACTATTCTTATCAATCTCCTTTTCTGGATCTTCTTCCAGGACATTCTTTCTAACCATAGGTGTCCCACAGAGCTCTGTCTTGGGCCTCTTCTCTTCTTCTAAACCACCTCACTTAGTGAACTCATCAACTTCCATGGATTTAATTACCATCTGTACTGATGATGCTCAGATTTACCCATCCTGCCTTAACCTTTCTACTTGTTTCTTGTTTAGCATCCTCAGCTGCTTTTAGCTATCTCAACCTGGATGTCAGGAGACATCTTAAATTCAACTTATCCAAAACTGAACTTGATATCTTCCCCTGCAAAACCTGATCCCCTCCATACTTCCCTATTATTGTCGAGGGTAGGTTGTTCAAAATGTGTAATTTTATGTGGCTTCCAATGGGTTTATTAAATGTTTTAGTAAATGAAGCCTATCTAATGCAGAGCCCTCACTAAAGTGGAAAATCAAAATATATTGTCTATTGTTTCAATAAAAACTTTTAAAAATAAGATTGGACAGCCCATCCATGCTGTCCTCTAGGCTCACAATCTAGGTATCACCTGGGACTCCTCACTATCTCTCACCTCTTTATACCCCATCCAATCTACTGCCTTTGCAAATTTCTCTTGAATATATCCCATTTTGTCCTCTGACACTGCCACACTGGTGTCAGGCATCATCTCATACCTAGACCACTACAATAAACTGCTAGAGGGTCTGTTCTCCTAAAGCCTCTCCCCATTCCAGTCTATATTCCATTCAGTCACCAAAGTGGTTTTAAATCTCATCATTCAACTGAAACGGCTTTCTCCAAAGTTACCAATGAGTATTTAATTATTTAATATTTTCTTGGTTTTCATATTTCTTGATCCTCTGCAATATTCTTTATGTTCCATTTCTTGATTCCATATATATTTATTAACCATACCCATATCTTGAATGCTTTTCTTCCTAACTTCTGCTCTTAGTTTCTCTTGTTTCTTTCAAGACTCAGTTAAAAATTACCTTCTTTGGTTCTCAAAACTGTTCACTTCCAATGTTCTTCAGTTATTTCAGTCATGTCCAACTCATTGTGACACCATTTGGGGTTTTCTTGGCAAAGATACTGCAGTGACCTGCTATTTCCTTCTCTAATTCATTTTACAGAAGAGGAAATTGAGACAAACAGGTTAAGTGACTGGCCATTGGTTACACATCTAGTAAGCATCTGAGACAGATATGAACTCATGACCTCCTGGCATTACAACCAACACTGTGAGCCCTAGCTACCTCTGTCACTTCTAAAGATTTTCCCTTTAAAATTACCTTCCACCTGTCTCATTTAAATCCCATTACCTAGTAATTTACATGTCCTTCTCTCACCCATTAAAACATAAGCTACTTATGGAGTTTACAGTGCTTGGCTCATTGTTATCATTTAATAAATGATTATTGACTAATTTTTCTTTTCCTATCTATCTGCTCCTTTTCAGTATCCTTTTCTGAATCATTATTCAACGCAACCTTTAAATGTCTACTTAAGCTCTGATCTGATTGCTCTTGTCCTAGGTAACTAGTGATACAGTATATAGAGAGCTAAAAGATTTGAGTTCAAATCCAGTCCATTATTTATTAGCTTGGCCTTGAACTAGACACAAACTTTAATCTCTATATGTCACATTTTTTAAATTGTAAAATTGATATAATAATAGAGTCTTACCTCCTGTACTTATTGTGGGGATCAAATGATAGATAGGTACATTCAATGTAGTGTCTAGCATATAACAGTTACTTAAACTAATCTTCCTTCTTTTCCTTTCCCTTCATTCTTATTAGCTTCATGCTTGCATTATTGTAATTCAATTTTCTTTGAAAATACACAAATTGAATATTCAACTCTAATCTAACTTTTGATCTACCTGTCATCACTAGTAGTCTGCTGGAAATCCCTATTTGAATTGCCATTTGCAAACTCACCATAGCCATATAAAAAATTGCTCTAAATCATTAATTATTAGAGTAATGCAAATTAAAGCTTCTCTGAGGTACCACCTCACACCTCTCAGACTGGCCAATATGACCAGAAAGAATAATGATCATTATAGGAAGGGTTGTGGGAAATTTGGGACACTATTACATTGTTGGTGGAGCTGTGAACTCATCCAACCTTTCTGGAGAGCTATTTGGAACTATGCCCAAAGGGCAACAAAAATGAGCATACCCTTTGATTCAGTAATACCACTACTGGGTCTATACTTTCAAGAGATGATGGAAAAGGGTAAAAACATCACTTGTACAAAAATTTTCATAGCAGCCCTGTTTGTGGTGGCAAAGAATTGGAAATCAAGTAAATGTCCTTCAGTTGGGGGAATGGCTTAGCAAACTGTGGTATATGTATGTCATGGAACACTATTGTTCTATTAGAAACCAGGAGAGATGGGATTTCAGGGAAGCCTGGAGGGATTTGCATGAATTGATGCTGAGTGAGATGAGTAGAACCAGAAAAACACTGTCCACCCTAATAGCAACATGGGGGTGATGTTCAACCTTGATGGACTCACTCATTTCATCAGTGCAACAACAATCAGGGACAATTTGGGGCTGTCTGCAATGGAGAATACTATCTGTATCCACAGAGAGAGCAGTGGAGTTTGAACAAAGTTCAAGGACTATTCCCTTTAATTTAGGGGGAAAAAAAACCAGATATCTTGTTGTCTGATCTTGTTATCTTGTATATTTTTTGTTTCTTCCTTAAGGATATGATCTCTCATCACACTCGATTTGGACCAATGTACGACATGGAAACAAAGTAAAGACTGACCAATTGCTTTCTGTGGGGGGGGGGGGGTGAAGGGAGAGAAGTAAGATTGGGGAAAAATTGTAGACTCAAATGAAATCTTTAATAATAATAATGATAATAAAAATAACAATAATAATAATAATAATAATTGAGTTGAAAATATAAAAACTCAATATCCCAAACTGAGCTGATTATCTTCACTTTAACCCTAAATCCTTAAAAGTCCCTATTTCTTCTTATTTTTCTCTCTCAAAACCTTTCTCTTTCTATTAATTCATATGATCAATAGATTTATTCATATCCTCTTGTTTGAACTATTGTATAGTCAAATTCACAGTCTCAACTCCCTTGATGCTTCAAAATAATATTTCAACTTTTTTTTAGGTTTTTGCAAGGAAAATAGGGTTAAGTGTCTTGCCTAAGACCACACAGCTAGGTAATTATTAAGTGTCTGAGACCGGATTTGAACCCAGGTACTCCTGACTCCAAGGCCAGTGCTTTATCCACTATGCCACCTAGCCACCCCAAAAGAATATTTCTAAGTGATGACCACAAAGGTTTCCAGTAGAACATATGAAGTTGAGAGCTTTCCATAATTTGTTGACAATCTAAAGTTCCAGACTTTACTCAGATTACTTCAATTTACTCTCAAGATTCCAATAAAACTGGCCTTCTGTTTCCTAAATACCATTCTATCTCCCCTGTCTTTGCACAGACTGTTTCCCAAATTTAGAATTACTTTTTCTTTATTTCTACCTCTTAGTCTCAGGTTGAGTGGTAATTACTCTAGGAAATCTTTATCTTCTCTCCCCTAATTGTTAGTGCTATCCTCTACGTTAGATCACCTAATTTTTACAAATAGGTATATATTGTTATTCCCTCAATAGACTATAAAACCACAAAGATCTCTTTGTTTTTTCTTTTTTATTCTTGGTGTCTATGTAATACATTATATGGTGAAGAGAGTAATAGAAATCTGTTTTCTTTGGTCTAGTAAAAGAACTCAAGATGATGATTTTTCCTCTCTCAAAGTAGATTATCAATAACTGCAATAAAAAGAGTCTTGTACATAGTAGGCCTTTAATAAATGCTTGTTGAGTTAAACTGAGTTATGATTCCATAGTAATGTCATCCCGTATTTATTTGTATCTTACCCATTCACTACAGGCTGAATCATGCTTTTGTACTTAGGTTAGACTTTTTAGTAGCACCTGTATGTCTAGCAGCTATCATAAACTCCATACCTTCAAAAAAAGAAATCATCTTTTCCCCATACCCTTCCCCCATCTCCTTCCTTTCCTCTTACTATAAAGGACACCATCCTCCGGGCTCACAACTTAGAAGTCATCCTCTACTACTCACCATCTCTCATTCCCCATACCCAAGCTATTGCCAAGATCTTTAGAGTTCATCCTTCTAACATCTTTCCATTATGCCTCTTCTCTCCTCTGATACTGACATCACTCTAGTGTAGGTCCTTATCATCTCACATCTGTTGCAATAATCTATTAGTGGGTCTGCCTGCTTCAAATCTCTCTCCATTATTCCAGTCCATCCTTCATCTAGTTGCTACTGATTTGCTTGTTTTCCTTTAAGTCCTGGCTAAAATTTCACCTTGTAAAGGAAACCTTCCCCAACTTCCCCTCTGTTAATTATTTCCTATTTATTCTGAATATAACTTGCTTGTGTCTATTTGTTTGCATGCTGTCTCCCCCATTAGATTATGACCTTCCTGATGACAGAAACTGTCTTTTGCCTTTTTTTGTATACCCTTAGCAGAGAGACTGGTACATAGTAGGTGCTTTAATAAATATTTATTAAATGTTTCATCTCATTGGGATCCATTGAAAACTCCTGTTGTATCCTATATGTTCTCATAAGATGACAGATATATAACTCAAAGGGATCTCTAAGTTCATCTGGACCAATCATTTCATTTTACATAAGAGGAAACTGAACTTCAGAGAAGTTAAATAACCTATTAAAGTTTACACAGCTTTGCTAGAACTGTGTTACTCTAACACTGTCCATTTAGGAACTGAAGGTCAAATCTGAACAGCCTCTTGTTTTTATATGACTCTGCAAGCTGTCTCATCAGTCATCAGTCACATAAGAACAGGCAGGAGGACATCTTTGGCCTTTTTGCCGTAGTTTGTCAACCCCTGAATTCATATTGTTTCAAAATATGTATCCCTTCTGACTGCGTCTTATTTGCCACTCTTGATGACCTTGCTCTTTATACCACCCCCAAACTTGTCCTATTTTAGCTCCCTTTTTGATTTATCTTTCCCCAATTAGAATATAAGACCTACAGGGAAGGAACTGCCTTTCCTCTTGTCTCCCCAGTGCTTTGCAGTAGTAGATGTTTAAAAAATGTTGATTATTGGATTAGCGTGGTATTTAGTAAGTGCTTACTCAATGTATATTGCCTAGGGTGCTATTAGTTAAGATAGAGCATGGTTTTCTTTTTTATTATTTATTATTTTTTTTTACAAATGATTTAGCATCAGGTGCCCCATGAACATGCACTGGAGGCCCCTCTTTGTGGCCATTCTCTGACCCCTGGTAGAACATGATTTTCAAAAGATTATGCTAAGTGCATCTTGAATTACTTGCAGTATTTTAATACATTTAAAGAATATGAGCTAGGGGGCAGCTAGGTGGCACAGTGGATAGAGCACCAGCCTTGGAGTCAGGAGTACCTGGGTTCAAATCCAACCTCTGACACTTAGTAATTACCTAGCTGTGTGGCCTTGAGCAAGTCACTTAAGCCTATTGCCTTGAAAAATCTAAAAAGAAAATATGAGCTGAATGCTTTGCCTTTTCACTGCTGCCATGTGTAATAGAAAGAGAATAGGACCAGAAGTCAAAGCCCTGTGCTTTTGCCATTTAGATGTGTCACTTCTCCTAGAAAGTCCTCAGGGTCTTTAACTGTTCAATGGGGAAAACAGACTAGATGATTTGTAAAGGACTCTTCCAACTCAAATATTCTGAAAATCAACAACTTAGATAATATGATATACAATATGCACAAATCTTCCGTGTTGCTCAAACCAATCCAAAGTTCTGAGGAAGTTCAAGTTACTTTTGTGCTCACTTGGTTTAAACCCTTGTGCTAAATGAGATGTTCTAATGTCACAAAGAACTCATTGTTTCACCCTGTAACACTGAGTATAACTGAGGTATAGCATGATTTTTATAGTAACTGAAATACTCATTCTGCAAATATTTGTCTTTTTTCTTCCACTTTTCTTTCTGTGAAACAAAATACATTTTCACAAAACCGTTCCCCTTCTACCCTCACTCCCCCCCCTCCAAAAAAATGCCTGTCCTATTTTTAAGCACTTCTGCAGTTCGTGTTTATTGAGCACTGCCAAATGGGAGTTCTTGACTTGTTTAGTTTGAGGACTTGATTCATAAAACTTGGCACAAATGGTATATTATGGTAATTATACCTTGAAGAGTTTCACTAAGAATGTTGCAAAGGGGAAAAAGTATGTTGGATCATGTAGCAACAGATTGGTTGGCCTATTAGAGGTTATTATAGCCTTTCTCAGTCCCCTGGTCTCAACCTTGCTAGATAAAACAAAGAGATGCTTACAGAAAAAATCTTAGGACTGACAAGCCAGCTCCTGCCATGGTGGTGACATAGCTTTTGAAAGTGGCCTTTGGAAGGGAACCACATTGCCTAAGTTACAAAGCAACTGCATCTCATTTGTAGCTGCTCCAGGTTTTTAATTAAAAAAGGAAAAAAGAGAAAAAAAGAAAAAACACAACCAGCCCTAACTCCTAAGTAAAAAAATGGACTTACTGGTTGAGATTGAAATATCAATAAACTTCTTGTTTCTCTGTATAGCTATGGAAAAATATAGTGTTGAAATACTGAGTTGAATTTAACAGAGCTACTAGGAAAAAAAGTTTGGTTCTATAAAGTAGCAATTAGGAAAGTCACTTGTTAATCTCAGAAAAGTAGCATTTGGTACCCAGTTCTCAAGAGGGAATAGCTAGTAGGTCATGGATGCACTCAAACACCTCTCAATCCTTCTAGACTGTAAAATATAAAACTGATTATATAGCATGTACTTTCAGGTCTAAGATTTTTGGTAGGGATGCTTGGTAAGATAGTCTTTGGGGGACAGCTAGGTGGTACAGTGGCTAGAGCTCCAGCTCTGGAGTCAGGAGGCCCTGAGTTCAAATTCAACTTCAGACACTTAATAATTGCCTAGCTGTGTGATCTTGGAAAAGTCACTTAATCCCACTACTTTAAATAAATAATTTTTTAAAAAAGAAAGTCTTGAAATTTTATTTTCCAACGGCAAAGATAAGGCAATTCAGCACTGACCTAGAGAACTCTATTAAAGGGCTAGAGCCCACATGAATCTTGGAGCTTTTGGATCCCTGAAACTACCATTGTCAAGTGATGTGGAAATAGTCATTTTCCCCTTAGAATATTTGCTAGATAATATAGGTCAAAGCAGGCCATCATCATCTTTTTTGCTCTTATCCTACTTCCCTTTTCTTCTTCTTCTTAATATTTATTTTTTAAGAGACTCAGAAACTTGGAAGGATTCTTGTCCAATCTCTTCCTTTTGCCCAAATCATTTCCCTTAATATAGGAATCATTTCTACATTCTCCCAAAATTTTTATCATATTTGTCTAAAGCAAAATATCATTTGGGGGATATAAAAAGTATTCATTCAACTGGACATGAGTATTATATTTATCTATTACTCCAGTGAAGATGTGATCTCATCATTTTGAGTAATTCTTCCATCAGCACTCTCAACTCATCATATAAATTCATCCCTTGTGACTACTTTCCATAACCATCACCAGTATCCCACAGGAAGTCCTCTACTCAAGCAAGAAAGCTTTCTATATATCATTTGACACTGAATGGATACCAGGCATTTATTTGTAGCTTCCATTAAAAATCTGCCCCATTTTCCTACTCATATATCTCTCTGATGATATTCTTTAAACCACCCACTTCTGCACAATTCTTCATTGATAATATCCTGCAACCTGTTTTCACCTACTCTATTGTCCTAGGGATGACCTGTTATAGACTGTTATATTCTATGACTCATAGATATAAGCATCCCTGGGAGATTATTAATACTGAAAATATGGGATATTATTTCATAGTAAAAATTTTGAGTAATTAAAAACACTGAGCTGCTTTTCTTTGACTCTTCAGTCTTGGACCCAGGTCATTGCTCATCTACAATGCTTGTCTAAATATATATGGGTTGTCCAAAGTCTGGACAATAGATATTCTTGGTTTTTTAAAGGGTGGACAGTTAGGTTGACATCTGGTGTATTAATCTGGATCTTATTTAGGGGGTATTGTAATGCTTTAGTTTTCAATGCAATTTTTTCATAACAAAATAAAATGATGAACACTCTTAATGAAGTCCCACTTTTAGAGTTCTTTCCCTCTCTTTCCCAAGGTGGAGATGTTTCTAGCTTATGAGTTTGCCTGTGGATATACAAAGAGTATGGACATTAAAAGAAGACTTTCTTTTTTATTTTCAATAAAGCTTGCTGTGACTCCTGAATATTTCTAATTTTGGTTTTTTCTGCAATGTGAAAGAAATACTAAGAAAGGAAGGAACCAGGAAAGGGAGAAGAGCAAGGAAGAACTCCAGATTAATGGAGAAATGAAAATGAAAAATCATAACAAAACTTGAGACCTCTCAGCTCTCCTGACTACCCTTCCCAGAGATAATGAAACACAGCTAGATAAAATGTGTTGAAATGGAACCTAGTCTAGTTCATCCAGTCCAGCCCCCTCATTTTACAGGTTAAGAAATAGGATCAAGGAAATAATGTGACTTGCCCATAGTCATGAGTTAGTCTTAGAGACAGCTCTTCCATTAGATCTCAGGACACTAAGAAAGACACTCTCTCACCGTTAAGGAAAAGTTCTGCTATTTGTCATTTGTTTGAAGAGCAAAAAGTACACTAAAGAAATCCAGTAGGCTTGTCTTCAAGAATAAGTCATTCCACATAATCCAGGGAGATCAAAGACAGAGAAATAGGTCATGACCAATGGGAGTTCATGTATGCATCTTTGTGTGTATGTATTTTTTAGCAAAATATTTTGAGACATGGGTGCATGGACTAGTCCTATGATGCTATCACTATAGGGAACTCTCAAGTAAAAATAGTTCACTGCCAACACAGATTAGAACTTTCTCTGTGTCTTAGAGTACTAGAGAGTTGCCCATAGCACTGGGAGAGAATGATTTGCTCAGGGTTACATTGTCAGAATATGTCAAGGAAAGGACTTGAATCCAAAGTATCCTGAATTTAGACCAACTCTTCTATTCATTTTAACAGTATACATATATTTACACACACACACACACACACACACACACACACACACACACATATATATGCATATATATATGCCTGTATCTATAAGTGTCAATATAGGAATATATTATATCTATATGGCAGACATAAATATGGATTTATATAATCTATACTTACCCATACAAATAGCATATTTATGTTCATATATTCACATATAAATATATACATCATCTACAATATAATATGTTTGTGTATATATATGGATCAGGAAGATTCATTTTCCTGAGTTCAAATCCAATCTCAGATACTAACTTTGTGACTCTGGGCAAGTCACTTTGCTTCAGCTTCCTCATCTGTAAAATAAGATAGAGAAGGAAATGGCATATCACTCCAGTATCTCTGCCAAGAAAAGTCCAAATGAAGTCACAATGACTGAATGACATGACTGAAAATTGTCTGAGCAACAGATAATAATAATAATAATAATAGTAGCTACATTTATATAATGATTACTATGTGTTAGGCAATGTACTAAGTGCTTTACATGTATTGTCTCATTTAATTCTCACAATAATCATGAAAAGCAAGTACTATTATTCTCCTATTGCAGAAACTGATGATGGATTATCTGGGGTCATATAGATAGTAAGTGTGGTTGAGACTGAATTTGAATTCAAGTCATTGCATGTAATTATTTGCTACAATATTTCTTCTTACAGCAAAGATCTTGAAAGAAAGAGTATATATTAATTGTATATAAATTGTATATAAATAAATTGTGGTATATTAAATTAGTGTACTGATAAATTAAGTACTGATAAAAATACAAAGAAATTTGGAAGAACTTGCATGGTGTAAAACAAAGTAATGCATGATAATTACAATAATATGAAGATAAACATCATTGAAAGATTTTAGAATTCTGATAAATGCTGTGACCAACCATGAAGAAGACTGGTGGGAAAACATGTCTCCTGATTCTCAGCAGAGAAGTAGATGACTTGAAGTGTGAAATGCTTCAGAAATATGATCTGAGGAATGATTTATTTTACTTGAATATATTTATTTGTTATAAGGGAGGGTTCCTTGAGGAGGGAAGGGTAAAGGAAGAGAGCCTTTGGGAAATGATAATGATTTTTTAAAAATGTATCAATAGGGGGCAGCTAGGTGGTACAGAGGGGGCAGCTAGGTAGTGCATATGGGGGCAGCTAGGTGGTGCATGGGGGCAGTTAGGTGGCACAGTGGATAGAGCACCAGCCCTGGAGTCAGGAGTACCCAAGTTCAAATCCAGCCTCAGACACTTAATAAATGCTGAGCTGTGTGACCTTGGACAAGTCACTTAATCCCATTGTCCTGCAAAAAAATGAAAACAAGAAGTATATCAACAAAACAATTAAAAAGGGAAAACAATAGTTCATGACAGACTAACTTCATTTTAAAAAGGATTAATAAACTGATAAGTGGATCAGGGAGATCATAGACAAAACAGATACCAGAGTTGGGCTATACCAATTTTGTTTAGGGGATTCTCATATTGCATATCTCCTAGGCTGGTTGTATATTCTGACCAGATCTGAGAAAGCAGTACAGGTTCTTTGAATGTATGATACAATATCATTTTTGGAATAATGAAACAGATAAAATGAAACATAGAGAGCACATGATGAAAGCCACTATGTAGAAACGGTACTAAATGCAGTTCCCAAAACAAAGCTGAAAGCAATAGGGTGAAGCTAAAGAAATATGCTTTGTTTGATTCTCTGTCAAGAACTATCCAATCATTAGAAAGATTCAAAACTTAAGTGTCTCATAGATAGATTGAAATGTTGTCCATACTCCAGAACCTCTTGCATCTTGGGTTTTGCTTTTTTGCTTTCATTGATTCCAGTACAAGTATTGAGTTCAGTTGACTTTGAGCCCTAATGTTCTATACTTGTATATGTATATGTATATATATATATATATATATATATATATATATATATATATATATATATATGAATTAATGCTATGGAAACCTCTGGTTTCCAACAAATTATGTTAGCATCCTTGTCTACTTTGTTATAAGCCATATAGAGAATTAAGACAAAATGTAGGATACTGGGGAGTGGAGAGGGAATAATAAATAATGTGTGACACATCTGTGTAATCTGAATGTTTATTTTGTTAAAGTATGTATTAGGAGAATGGAGACTGCATGAAAGCATATTATGTGATTTTGGGGGGGGCGAGGGGATTAAGGAAAAGGCAGAATTCAAAAATGCAAATGAATTTGGGCTATTTGGCAAGATGCATGTTCTCAAAATTCAACACTTTATTGATCAGAAATGTTAACACCTGAATGACTTAGACATTGTCCTGATAGCAGGGGATTAGACCAGATGAATGTTTGAAATCCCTTCCAAGAATATTACTCCATGTCTGTTTCTAACTACTACGATGTCACTTTGGGGGGGGGGTAAAACAACTTGCCTATATCTACAGATGGATTCATTATCACAGCCTCTGGGAAAATGTAAATGGTTTCTGGATGTCTGGACCAATTTATGAATCCTCTACTGTTACATTCCATCATCCCATTGGAGAAAACTCTTGTCTAAAAGTCAGTGAAATCCCTTGATATGAAACTCGCTTTGTATTTAAAAAAAAATCAAACCAAGTCCCTCTCCCCCACACACATATTTACATCCCCAAATACTTTTTCCAAACTAGCTTTAATTTGAATCCATATGGTTGAAACCTGTCTATAGTCAGAAATCTGCCTAGTAAGAAACATTTTTTCCCTTTTTTAAAATAACTATTTGCTTCAAAAATTTTTTAAATTTTCTTTTCAGTTTATATCATTGTTACCTCAAAAGAACTTTCTGGAAACAAAAGACCACAATCAAGCTCAAAAAGAAATCAAAACATTAATAGTTTGCTACTTCTCCTCTGAGCAGTAGGAGATATCACTTATAATCAGTCCTTTAAAGTACCAATTGGATACTACCTTTATCATAAGAGAAAGTATTTTGAGTCTTCCTTTCCATAGTCACCATCATGCAGCTATGTTGTTTTTAAAAATTATTTATTTGTATGTCACCACGTCTTACTTTAATCCAATTTAACTTAATATGGAAAGGAAGACAATAAAATAAAAAGAAGTGTTTTCTGAGTTATAGTACATCAATAAGAGCCTAAACATGAAAATGGGTCCAAAGGTATGCCAAATCCCTCTACTGGTCACAGGGTGTAAGAAGATGAGCAGTGTATTGGAAAAGGTGCTGGTATCTTAGAGGGTTGCCTAGAGTCTTAAGAAGTTAATTGACACACTCAAGGTCATACCCAGTATATGTCCCAGATAAGCTTTGAATTCGGATCTTCCTGACTCTATGACTATTTTTTTACTTACTACCTCACTATGCCTCTCAGAGGGCAGGATAAATGCATTAAAATATTTTTGAAGGGTTATCATATAGAAGAGAGATTAGACTTGCCCTACTTGGCCCTGTAGTACAGAACTAAGAGAAATGAGTAAAACATACAGAGTAAAGGGCTTCAGCTCAATGCAAGAAAAATTGGTGCTAATGTAATCAAAGAATTAAAAAACTTTTAGACTTTGTAGGTAACTCTAATCATCTAGTTCAACTCTATCCAAAAGGAATAATATCAAATAATATCATTATAACATCCCAACCAACCTTTACTGAAGACCTCTAATCTACTACTGCCTGAGGCTACCACTCTACTTTTTGATAGTCCTTATTATTAGAAAATTTTTCCTGACATGAAGCCAAAATTAATACCTCTAGAATAAGAAGAGAAGTGGTCAAATGGGGGGAGGGGGTGAGAACAGCACTGTATCAAATTTCTCACTTAAGAGTTTGGTACTGAAGATATACAGACAACTAAAACATGTATATAACCACAGCCATTCCTCCCAGTCAGAAATAAGCAAAGGATAGGAGCAAATAATTCTCAAAAAAAAACCCTACAACCTATTAACAATCATATGGAAGAATATTTAAAATCACTAATAATAAGAGAAATCCAAATAAAAATAACCTTGATATTTCATCTCATATCCAGGAAATTGGCAAAGATCACCAAAGATGAGAATAGTCAAAGTTGTAGGGGACCTGGGAAGGTATGTATAATAGTGCATTACCGATGGAGTTGTAAATGATTATAATCTGGGATTGGAGAAGACCAGTTTCAGATTAGTGAAAGCAAAACACACAGATAAAATGACAGAACTCTATCCTCTGACACTACCCCATCTTCACAGTTGGGTGCTCCTCCCCATGCTACTACTATCTGAAAACTTCCACTCTTTTACAGCTTGGCCTTGACTGATAGAAAGGTCTACCAAGTTCTAAACTTTTAGGTTTCCAGTTAAATTATGGTGACTAACATTTTTTGTCTGTCTCAAGGTGCCAGCTGGGAGTCATCTTCCTTCCACCATAATCAATATCTCTGCTGAATCTATCTGGGAGCTGGAGATAAACACATGGCCCCCTTTTCATTTTTCTCTCTCAATTCCCATCACTTCTGGGGCAAATCCTGGGACAGTCAAATTATTTTTTGAAGATTCTATAAGATTCAAGAATGCAGTATACATGCTTCAGGAGAAGTGGTAGGCACTGAAGACAAAGCTCTTATCACCTCTATATGTGAATAATGCTCACAATACTCCCCTGCTCAAGAACTTTTAATGATTCCTTATTTCCACTGGGATAAATATGAACAATTCAGCTTGAAAGTTAATACTTCTTTTAAAAAGCATAGACAATCAGGATGTCTTTATTAAGAAAGGTTTCACAGAGGAGATGGGGATACAGTTCACTGAATTTTAACAGGTGAAGAAAAATGAAGAATGTACAAAATATTACTGAGAAATATTTGCCTGACTAGAGCAAAGCAAGAGTTGAGAAAGGGATGAATGGGAGGCAAAATTTGAAAGGGCATAATGTTGGAGGTTGTCAAAAGTGACAGACTGAGGAATTTGGACTTTATCCAGTTGTCAACAGGGGGTCATTAAATATTTCTTGAGGAGCAGTATGACAGGATGAAAGTGCTGGGAAGGAGATTCATTTGGCTGCCCCATAAGCATGGAACCTGGGAACTATGGCTAAGAGATGGAGGAGGTTATTTTATTCTTAGTCTGAGGGAAGGAAGTAGGGACAGAAGGGATGGAAAGAAAGGGTGGGTTCTTTTTCTACAGGATCATTGCCAGAGAAGTTGACAAGGTTTAAGTACAGTGGGAGAAAGTCCTTAAATGATAATGAATCATCAAAGAAGAGGTAATTGCATTCAAATGTTCATCATACCTTAAATTCAAAGTTGGAAAGGACAGAATAGAAGAGTAGATGTCTAAAGTAGTTAAATTGTTTTGTTTAAGTACTTTGACATCTGACTTCAGTTACTTTGTGTATGTGATAGATAATTCTTTATCATCAAAGAACTTTCCTTTAAAAAAAAAGATGGGACTTCCCTTGCCCCCCCCCCATCCTTGCTTGTTTCCCATCAGTATGCTGACTCCTGGTGCTCTTCCCATTTCCTTCCTCTTCCTATCAGTCAACCAAGAAACATCCCTTGAGGTGCCTCTAGGCACCACTCTTCTCTGAGATAGTTTTCAAGTAGTCTTTCAAGTATTTTGATTTGGGGCCCCATTCTGAGGAAGAAATAGTATAGGGAAAACACAAGCTGATTTCCCTTTGTGTAATTCAATTAACTGTTTATCTTGCTGACTCACTACTTGAGACTATGGTAGATATGATTTCTTATATAACAATAGTGTTCTATCACATACATAAAATATACTTGTTCAACTATTGTTCTATTAGAAACCAGGAGGGACAGGAATTCAGGGAAGCCTGGAAGGATTTGCATTAACTGATGCTGAGGGTGATGAGCAGAACCAGAAAAACACTGTACACCCTAACAGCAACATGGGGGTGATGATCAACCTTGATGGACTCGCTCATTCCATCAGTGCAACAATCGGGGACAATTATGGGATGTCTGCAATGGAGAATACCATATGTATCCAGAGAAAGAGCTGTGGAGTTTGAATAAAGTTCAAGGACTATTCCCTTTAATTTAGAAAAAAACAGATATCTTATTGTCTGATCTTGTTATCTCTCATACTTCTTGTTTCTTCCTTAAGAATATGATTTCTCTCTCATCACACTCAATTTGGATCAATGTACAACATGGAAACAAAGTAAAGATGGACAGATTGCTTTCCACGGGGGGCGGGGGAAGTAAGATTTGGGGAAAAATTGTAAAACTCAAATAAAATCTTTAATAAAAGTAAAAAAAAAAAGAAAGTCAAATTAAATTTTTTTTTAGGTTTTTGCAAGGAAATGGGGTTAAGTGGCTTGTCCAAGGCCACACAGCTAGGTAATTATAAATTATCTGAGGCCATATTTGAACCCAGGTACTCCTGACTCCAGGGCCGGTGCTCTATTCACTGTGCCACCTAGAAGCACCCCAGTCAAATTAAATTGAAAAAATATGTATTTTTTTCTGCCATCCCCCAACTGATGAGCATCTCTCAATTTCCAGAGCTGCAATGAATATTTTTGTGCATGTGAAATTTTTACCCTTTTTCAGGATCTCTTCAGGATATAGCCCCAATAGTGGTATTGTTGGATCAAAGGGTATGCGCATTTTTTATTGGACTTTGGGAATAAATCCAAATAAGCATGGACAATTTCTGTATCCATTTGTTTGTGTGTGTGTGTGTGTGTGTGTGTGTGTGTGTGTGTGTGTGTGTACAAGAGCAGAAAGACCTTGAGCTATTCTGGGACATCCATGTTGTTTTCATTCGTGGTATTTACAGGATAGAAATCAATAATACTATCTACAGGAAGGTATGATTTTTGAAAATTACAAAAGTAGATCTTGAATTTATTTCCTTGTATCAAAGGTCATTTTTATTTGGATTGTTAATTTCCGTGGGATAGAATTATGTAGTAATGGGGTAAGATTCCTGGATGGGTCAGGCAGTAGCTGACAGAAAAAAAAAAAACCTTACATGCAGAGTATGATTTTGCAATGTACTTTTTACCTCATAAAGATTTTAAATTTTCATTTTGGAAGACTGAATTCATAACCAAGACCAATTAGCATATTGATTACTGAGGATGGGAGTGGAGGAGAAACAGAAGAGGGGATGGAAGATTAAGGATGGTTCAGTGTAATCTTTGTGTCTAATGGCAAAAAACAAAATGAAACAATGGTAGGCAAATAGTACAGATGATGGAAAATGTAGCCACTCCAAAAAGAATATAAATTTTTTTAGTTTGAAATTTATAATAAGCAACTTTATTATGTCAACACCATAAGATTATGTCAACACCATAATATAACATCAATGTTGCACAAACTGGGAGGTACCATATTTCCCCATGTATAAGATGTACCCATATATAATACACAACTTAATTTGGTGGCCCAAAATTTGAAAAAAATAATGTATTACATGAAGTTATTTAACTCAAGTTTTATTCATCATAAAATTCATATGACTCATCACTGTTAAAACTACCCTCCATTAGCTCATTTGAAGAGGAATCATTGTCTTAGGAGAGGCTCTGACTTCTCTCCAGCCTGTGCTCTGGTCTGGAGTTGACCACAAGCACTCCCTGGGCAAGACTGATGTGTGGATATAGGCTTAGTTCACTCTGTTTCACGAACCTGAAACATCAATTGTGTCCTCCTTTGAAATCAGTCACTTCTTTCTCATCAGCAATTCTTCTTGTCTCTAGCTGAGCCACCTTTGTGGACACAGGAATTTCAATGGCCCTTTGTTTTCCCTCTCTAGATCAGATCATTTGGCTGACTTGCCTCTCATGGCTATCTTCCACCCAGGCAGGGTGTTTTCAGTAGGGTTTCTTCTTCCTATAGCCAGTCACAGATTATTTTCTCAGTTGGAGGAGGACCAAACTGATGTTCAGCAGCATGATTTCCATTCACTTTTGAAAACTGGATCACTTTGAACTTGAATTTAGCACTGTATGAAAATCTTTTCTGAGCCATTTCTGGGTAGAGCAGGGCAGAATGTAGTCTAATATGCCGGTAACAAATGTGAAACAATGAAAGAGTGAGAAATGCAAGTAAAAAAAAAATCTATAACCACTGTAAAATATACCCCCAATTTTTAGACCCCAAATTTTTTTGGAAAAGGGTGTGTCTTATACATGGGGAAATACTATAGATTTTATAATCCCTATTTTATAGCTGAGAAAATTGAGGCAGACGGAAATTAAATAACTTGCCTAGAATTCCACAGTCAGTGTCCAAGATCAAATTTGAGCTCAGATCTTCTTGACTACATACCCAGAACTCTAACCATTAATATCAATCTGGTGAGCACCTGCAACTCACATTGATTATGAAAAACCATTTTTTTTCATATGGGGTTATTCTGAAAGCTGTGGCAGAGTTGAGGAGAGTTAAGATATCTATCCTAAGATATCTAAAGATTGTTTCTGAATCCTATTCAAAATTAAGGTTGAGAATTTAGTAATCTATTATGATCCAAGTGATTTACTAGCAAATTCTAATAATTTCTAGGGCAGAAGAAAGTATTTTCCCTTCTCAGCAAGATACTGTTATCTTATGGACTGCAGCTGAGTCCTTATGGAAAGGGTCAGGGTGAGTCTTTACACACTTTTATTTATTGAGTGTTAGCTGCCAAGAGCATAAAGGAAATCTACTGAACTTGGGAGCCCAGGAAGACTTGGGTGTAAGGCTTTTCAGGTCTGGGCAAAACCAAGTTAGAACCAAGTATCTTTGACTTATGGACAATCTGACATTGTAGAACAAGTTGCTGTGGCAACAGATTATGTCATCCAAAGTTTAGAAGAACATTTGAAGTTGTCAGAGGAAATGAGTAATCCTTACCTGGGGAAAGAAGTCAGGTAGCTGACACCTCTTACCAGAAAGTGACAGTGAGAACAGAATAACTAATTATCTTATGTCTGTTCTGTTCAGAAAATGTGCTTGTGTAGGGTTGTTTTTAATTGGGTTTTTTTTTTTTGGCTGTTGTTGGCTATCTTGAACTGATCCCCCCAGGATAAATAAAAGTTCTACTTTACTTGTCTGCCTTAATATGAAATTACACTGAAAACTTGGCAGATCACTCTTTAAAAAAAAAGGAAAGTAAAGAAAAGAAATTGACAGCTCTCTACTTTTTAAATCTCTGGTGAATCACCTTTTGAAAGGGAGTTTGATCACGAACATAATATGTTACAATTTTGCATGTGTCAGATATTATTTTGAAAGAAGTAGAAATGACTATGCAAACATTTTTCCTGTTCAGACAATACAGAGAGCTATTAGAATGATTTTCATAAAACTTTAATCAATTTTTTAATATAAAATTATTTAAGATAACAATGCTGATACTGCTAATACTGTTTTGATGGATTTAGAGGAGATGTAATTAAGTTGCTCCAGCTCATCTCATGCTTATTCACTGATACCATTTCATGACTGTAAGTCAATAAAAGTGAAAAAAAAACTTGCATAAGGTGGTGGTGGTGGTGGTGGTGGTGGTGGTGGTGGGGTGGTCACTTGATGAGTTAGCTCTCTAATCAATGTGATGAAATTACAGTGAGTTATAATTTGTCAAAAGGGGTATCTCCCACAGAGATGGGCTGTGCTCTGGTCCCTTGCTGAGAGACACAGAAAATGTTGCTGGTTCCTAATGACTGGGACTGCCTCCTGATGATTGGTGGATGATAGAAAATGGTATTTTAGGGGCAGCTAGGTGGCGCAGTGGATAAAGCACCAGCCCTGGAGTCAGGAGTACCTGGGTTCAAATCCATCTCAGACACTTAATAATTACCGAGCTGTGTGGCCTTGGGCAAGCCACTTAACCCCATTTGCCTTGCAAAAAAAAAAACCTTAAAAAAAAAGAAGATGGTATCTTGTTGGAGGAGCTGTTTCTTCATAGTTAATAAAAGCATGTTATATGAACTTTTAAATCCTTTTTTTGGGGGGGGTCTTTCTCTTCCAAATCAAAGTTCAATAAGTCAATGGGAAAGATTTCTCCTTCCTACTTTATCCCTCTGTCCTCCTCTCCCTCTTCCTCCTCTCAAAATGTGGCAACCTACAGGAGAAAAAATATGGTCAATGACCAATTGTGCTTTCCCAGACTTGAGAGCAGAATTCTAGAACTTCCAATTCCTAGATATTTGCTTCTGACTTTGTTTCCCTTTCTGAGCACAAGTCAAAGTACAGAGATCCTAAGAATGGGTATTTTCAGCCTTAGGGATTAGCTTAGAAATAACCCTCAATTCCAAAATTCCAGAGGTCAGGGGTCAGGGGTCAGGCCTCAGTCCTTCCAGAGGGAGATTTCTTTAACAAATAGCATGTTCTTTAGAGGAGAAAAAAAACCCTCCACTAAAGACTAGTCTGAATGTGAAAACAGTCATCAGTCAACAAGTATTTATTATGTGCATATGAACTTAAAGATAACTACTAAAAGCTAAGGTTCTAAAGAAATGCAAAAATAGATCCTTCCCTCAAGGAACTAAAAAGTTATATCATTAAGGAGCCAAAAGATCTGGAATTTTCTAGTGTTCTGTGATATTGTTGTGAATTACACAAATAATATAAGTGTGAGATTCAACAGTCCTAACAAGTATCCTTACCATTAATGATTCCCATCAGTTATTCAAATCTTTGTGCTTTTTATGGATAGCTGTGAACACTTATCATCATTTCTATTTTCTGTGGTAAAGAGAAAGGGAAAAAAGAAAGTCTGTCCCATATCTTTTTATACACATTGTATGATGAATGCCTTTGTGAGGCTGAGGGAGTCTCTTTTACTTATATTTGGGGAGACCTAGAACCAATCCACACCTAAGTAGACTTTAGAAGATTTAGTTTGATTTCATGGGAAAGAGCAGAGGTAAGAGAAAGTCTGTCTCTTAAGGATAGGTTTGGATCTGGGTCTGGTCTCCAAAGTTGAGGATTCCCTGAGCCAAACGTCACCCATGTGTTTATGATTATTTTTCCTTACATGAAAATCTTCATTAATATCTTAATGCAAAACTAATAATGGGTTCTATCTGGATTCTTGATAGCTTTTTTTCCTACTTGGCTTCTTTAAAAAAAAATGATAGGCAGTATATCACGACGGATAAGGTGCTAGACTTGAGTCAGGAACAGATGCTGGAATTAAATCCCAGCCTTACTAGCTATAGGGGAAACTTGCCCTCAAATAGTTTCCTCACTGATAAGCCAACTGTTTTCAGTTTTGGTTGTTAAATTTACTGCTTTAATTTAAGTCTCCAGAAGGCTTTTACTGAGAAGCACATGTGAAATGAAGAAAGTCTGATAGATCAGGTAACATTGTAGATATGGACAAGAGTCAGAGGTGGAACCTGTGCTCATGTTCTGACTATTATCATTTACTAATTTGTGAATTCAGGAAAGTCACATCAATTCTCTGAGCCTCAGTTTCTTCTGTTTAACAAAGCAAAACAAACAAAAAAAAAGGATGAAGCTTGATGAGACAGGAGATGCAAGAGATATTAGGCCTGGAGCTTGGAAGATGACTTGCTAGCTAGTCAACTCTCTGTCTGCCTTAATTTCCTCAAATGGTAAAATGAGAGCATAATAATTCCCACTTTCCAGGGTGGTTGTGAGGATAATCATTTTAAAGTTTTTAGTACAATGCTGACACTAAATTTTAGCTATTTTTTTAAGGATTGTTGTGAAAATTAAATGAGATAATATTTGTAAAGTGCTTAGCGGGTTCTTGGAACATAGAAGATTTTTAAAATGATTATTCCCTTTTCTTTGCAGACTTGAAGATGTGTTTTGAAATCAACTATGATTTATATGTACATAATATGCTTTGGTAGCCATATGTAAAAGAGTATATTTGTGTATATGTGTGAATATCTGTGCAGGGGCTGGTGGGCCAGTTTGGTCCTGTGATTTCATACATGTAGAGAATTCTTAGGGTGGAAACCTTTGACAATGAAATTAGTAGCTTTCTTGTAACTCATTTTCTTAGAAAGTTGTCTGAGGAAGTGAGAGATTAAATGTCTTGTCTTGGGCTATAATATGGAAGTCTCAGGCTAGCCCTCCAGCTACTCTCTGCCTTCTATTATGATGAATTTAAAAGATTAGACCTTGAAAAGCAGATACAAGCTGGGAGAGAAGAGGAATCCAGATCAGTTTTTGTTGTTTGTTTTAAAGAACTGGGAAACTTCCCTCCCCCTTTTTATTTAACAGTTTAGAAAAAAAAATTTAAGTTGGGGAAAAGTTGGAAATAAGGAAGGCACTTTTGGGGAGAGAGGCCTTGCAATATGAGCAGGAGGAAAACACTGGGGGCCAAGAGGTAGAAAAACATCCTGAGTGAGACTATAACTGAGTGAAGCCTCCCTCATGATTTTGATGACCCTCCCTTTCCCTGAAGGCCATGTCAGCAGGAATTTTTTTCTACTTCTCCCAGGTCAGGTGGTAACAAAGATTATACAACACTGTGCTAATTGATCCCACGTATGGAAAGATACAGAATTATCTCTCTGATAGGATAAAACTGGATCTGAATAATTATGCAAATAACACTTGAAATGCTTTACTTTGATTAGCTAGGTACTAGAGGAAAGATTGTGAGCCCAATTATCTAGCCAATAGGTAGTGGGCCAGGGGCATGGGACTGCCTTAGGGATGAGGATAAAAGGGGGCTTGCTAGCCTCCATATTCTGCACTCCTCCTAGAACTGTAACTCATGTTATGGAGGTTGTGTCCTAAATAAACTCCTTTTTGTTCTCTGCTCCAGGTCTTCTGATTATTCTGTTTAAGGAGAACCAATGCTGTAATACAGGGTTTTGATCCCACACAATCCTAACTAGAGAGGAATGCTAGCCAAGATAATATTCTTGAGACCTACTTAGTAATTTTATCTGTAACTCTAGCTGCCTACTATTAAGGCACTTCTCAACTGATAAAGATTAAGCAATCTCAAAATCCCTCATTGTTGGTTATATATTTTATAACAACCAAATTTCCACTCTAGGAAGGAGAGTGAAATTTCATTTATAATTTAAATAAATGAATTAAATTTTCACTTGTCCCAGTTTCTTGGGTCATGATGTTTTGCCATTTCTAAAGCTATCCACCTCATTCTGTTGTTGTCAGTTTTGCCCTGAAGACTAAAAATTAGAATTTGTTTGAAAAATATGCTTCAAGTATTTGTTTTGTTTAAAAAATGGAGAGGGAGAGAATAATTTTAGCTTTTACATTTCCAAAAATTATTAGAACTGGGAGAATGGGCATTGTTAAACCTTCTGAAGGATCTAAAGGAAGGACTTGAAAAGCAACAGGGTTACAACTTGTATGACAGATGTGATAATTCTATGAATTCTTTAATTTTCTCAGAGTCTAAGCAAGTCTAACAAATAACTGATCAACAAAACAATAACATCGACAAAAGGTGATCTGTTTTCCATCACAATTCCTTTAGAATTGACTTTGCATTGCTTTGAACTACTGAGAAAAGCTAATTTCCATCGTAGTTGATCATCACACAATGTTACTATTAATGTGTACAATCTTCTCCAGGTTCTGTTCTCTTCTCTCAGCATCAGTTCAAGAAAGTCTTTCCAGGCTTTTCTGAAGTCTGCCCATTCTTGATTTCTTATAGAACAATAGTAGTCCATCACACTCACATACCACAATTTGTTCAGTCAATCTGCAATTGGTGGACATCCCTTAATTTCCAATTCTTTGCCACTACAAAAAGAGCTATATAAATATTTTTGTTCATGTAGATCTTTTCCCCTTCTTTATAATCTCTTTGGAATACCACTAATAGTGGTATCAGTGGATCAAAGTGTATGAACAGTTTTATTGTCCTTTGGGCATAGCTTCAAATTGTGTAGGCTTAGTTTTTATCACTAACTAGTCTATCATATATTTTTTGGTTCCTGTTCTGAATTATTTAATATGTTTCCTACTTTTTAAAAAAAATCTAGACCATGACAATTTAGTTGAGAGACATAGATGAGTTGAGACTTTGCAAAGATAATAAGATTTAGTAAAAATCTTAACAATCATAACTAGAACTTATATCTTAAAGTTTTGCAAAGTGCTTTACACAGTCTTATTTCTTCCTTCCAAAACTCTGTGAGGTAAATGCTATTATTACTTCCATGCAGAGAATCTGAGTGACTTGCCTTCAGTCACACAACTGAGGGATAATTTAAACTCAATGAATCCAAATCCCTCACTTTACCATTCCATCTTGCTGCCTAATTCTGAATTGGCAAAAAAATCAAAGACTCAAGAGAAATAAGCAATCTTTGAAGCTTTAAGTGATTTAGATTGTCCAGGTCATGCTTAAACACAGATCTAAAGTATCTTGGCTTAATTCAGAGAATCTGAGGAAGCACTATGATCAGTAGTTAACTGCCATCTACTTGTACTCCAGCTATCAGAGCAGAATCATGTAAACTCATTCAAATTGTGATACATTTATCTTCCTTTGATTTCCTTCAGGCAGGTATTTCAAAAGTTCTCTCCCTTCCTCAAATTTCATTGTTAGAATAGATGAAGAAGCAGCAACAAATGAGCGCCTTCTTTATTTTCCAGATTGATAGGAATACATTATGACAAAGTGCTGATAACTTTAATGAGATCAATTTTGAGGCTAATGCCCTGCAACAAGTAGGCAAGACTTTACACTTTGAAAACAATATCTAAAAACCAAAGGAACTATGTAGCTGGAACGTTTCAGTCCAGGGTCCAGGAACAATCACCTTTTACCTTTTCTTTCCAACACTTGTCTTGAAAGTGGTAAGAATTAAATAAGTTGCTGAAATCCAAAGATTTTTATATCTTCTCTCCTTCCCAATCTAGGCTCCACCCATTCTTAGAATGTGCTGGCAAGGGAGCCACTACAAAGAGTATAAAAAGCCATGGAAGAATGGCTCACCCCTCATTTATGTTGGCATATCTAGCTCTGAAGAGGAGCAGACCAGATGTGTATGTAGTCAGTCCTACACTGCCCATAAACCAGGGAAGTCTATCAGGCTTTATGGGGACTAACATGTCTGCTAATAATAACTTGCAGGAGACACACTAGATAGAAAGCAAACTTTGGTAGAAGAAAATTCTACTTCTGACATTTACCTTGTGATCCTGGGAGAGCCTTTAATTTCTTACTGCTCTAACTGATTCTCTAAGTCAACAGATTGTTGACTTAGCACATGCTGATCTCCACTGATAAAAGGAGTTCCTTACCAGGAACTCTCTATTTTTATGGAAAACGTATCCATCCGTAAAAGAATACATATACAAATACAATATGATTTCATATATAACATTTACATATGATATAAAACATGATTTCACATATCATGGATTGCATATATTGTACAAAATACACTCTAATATGATTTCATACATAATTATTTGATTATGATTGACTCTTTTGGCAGAATGTTAAGGCCTATGAATACCTTTTCAGAATAATGCTTTTAAATTTATGAAATAAAATACATGTAGCTACAAAGGAAACCAACTTCATTAAAAAAACCACTATCAATATGTATATTTTTGAATTTCACAAGCCCCAGGTGAGCAAATTAATCTCTCTGAGCCCTGATTTCCTCCTCCATAAAATGGGGATAATGATCTTTACATTACCTAACTCAATTACTTAAAGAAAGCTTTCCTTGAGTAGGGTTGAGGGTAGGGAAAGGTGCCAGCCTATAAACATATAAATATATATTAAGTAAAGATATACTAAAAATACGACTAGAAATAAATCAACTATAAACCAAGGTTGGATACCAGCAAGTAATTGTTCATTATTTGTCCTTCATTCTCAAAGAAGATCAGGACATCAAAGAGGTGATACTATGACATACATGTGAATTTGATTTGAGTGAGGGGGTGCTGTGCTAAGTCACTAGCCTCACATTCTCCTCTGGAGCCATCTGGATCCAATGACCAGAAATGAATCAGGTTGACAGGAGATGGCCCTTGATGTGAGGCAATCAGGGTTAATTGTCTTGCCCAAAGTCACACAGGTGCTGGTGTTCTATCCACTTTACCACCTAACTGCCCAATTATGTGTGTGTATGTATGTATATATGTACATATATGTATATATATACAAATATTATGCTTCGAGACTTTTCTTATAGAGGAAAGAAGGCTGCAAACCTCAAAGCAAGATAAAAATGTAAATGTTCATATATATGTAAATATATGCATGTAAAATTATCTTATTAGTTAGGCAGTATAAATATTAATGAAGGAATTTGAACCCAAATCTTTCCTGATTCCAAGTCCAGCTTCACTATAATACAAGGTATCCTTGAAACAAACATAAAACTCTAACTCAACCTCAGAACCAGTCCAATTTCCCAAGTTTCTTTGCCCCAGATATAACCCTGAATTTGACCATATCCCCTTAAATAAATCTACCTTTGATTGAGCAATCAGTAATCTATTTCTGGAGAAGGAAGGAAATTACAACCAAAGACAGAACCTGCATTTGGGAGTCATTTGGTAGATGCAAAGCCAACCTCTGATATACCTCATTTTACTGTTTATGCAAGATTTTTTAGGTTTTATCATAACATATTTAACCTGGCATTTCACAAAATCCATATCTCCATGCCATGGATACTAGAAAGTGATAGCATTAAAAACATATGCACAATCCTAGAAAGTGATCTTAAAAGTTTCCCTGGGAACCCTCTTTGAATTCTATGCTAGGAGTTGTCTACCTTTCTGAGTCCTTAGGTGGTGTGGTCCAGAGAATTCTGACTGAAGTAGACATAAGAGTGTCAGATACCTCAGTTAAGACTTCCTTTTGGGGGCAGAGATGCAAAATTTTTCCTGCTCCTACACTGTTGACCTGCATTTTTCCCAAGACTTGGTGGTGATATTTCACTTGCCAGAAGCAAGTTCAAAAGTCCTTTACAAACTGTTGCTCATTAAGACTTGGAAGAGAAATGGGGTTGCCCTTGCTAAAGAGAATTATAACTTTAACCTAAACTGTTTTTTCCTGTATTCTCTCCTGTAGTTTTGGGGCAAATTGCAGAAACTCAAAACAGTTTTTGAATGTCAAGTATAACATACTAGCTGCAAAAAGTCTAAAGAATATAGCCCTCTTCTTACTAGGTTATTATTTAGGTGTTTAATCTGTACTAGACAAATACAAAAAACTCTGAAAAAGTAAAACTATCCTCCCTAGTTGATAGCTTACTTATTTTCTAGTTGTGTGCATGTGTGTCTCTCATATACACATTTAAGTGGATACACATATATAAATGTGTGTGTACATACACATACCTATGTGTACATGTACTTATTTAATATATATTATATGTTTATATGTTCTCATCACACACACACACACATGCACCCACTGAAAGAAAGTTCTCTTTACGCAGTAATTGTTTCGTTTTTTATTTGTATCTCTAGTTCAGTCACAGTGCCAGTTATATAGTAAGCATTTAATAAATGCTTGTTAAATACTTTTCTTTTTAATACATTAATTTAATATCAATATATATTTTAAATTATGATAAATTTTAATAAAAGAAAGATTCTCTTAACAACAAAAACAAAAGACTATAGATCACTGATCATTAACTTTTTTGTGTCTTTTGACAATCTGGTGAAGCCTATTGTCCCCTTCTCAGTATTATGTTTTTAAGTACATAAAATAAATTGCATGAAATTTACAAAGGAAACCAATTTCATTAAAATTCAGTTATCAAAGTATATATATATTTCAAAGTCTGGTGGTTGAGAAACAGATGTGTCATTGAAGTTCAACTAAGGGGTCTTATAGAAACAAATGGGAAACTAAATATTAATAAATTATTGGACAATTATTTCAGCTATTTGAGGATAGTTATGGCAGCATATGGACAGTGTAGTGGAGAAAGAAATAGGATAACAGGTTGCAACATCAATTGAATACATTTTTGTGATGTGTAAGTCACTGATAATAGGCTATTGAGATATACAAACACAATTGAGAGTCCCTGCTGGTAGGAAGTTCCTATTCAATATTTTAATACTTAATAACATAAAAATGACCAGTCTGGTCTCTTCAGCCCATGGTCTTTAAAAGTCTTATGGGAAGGACATAGGCTAAATAATTCTTAGAATCATCCTAATTTAGTTTAGGAACCCATTATAAATCTGTCACTCCTGAACTGATCAATACCATTGTTTGTTCAGTTTATATTTTCAAACTAAAACACTTTTTGAAGTGCTGAGTTCTAGAATTCTCCATTCTGATTGGTAGAGTATCAGTGCCTTTTATTTGACCCAAATATTAGGTTTTAAGGAGATCATAAAATATAGAGCTTGTAAGAATCTTAGAGGTCATCTCATCCAACATTTTCATTTTACAGAGGAAGAATATCAAGCCCAGAGAATTAACGTCACTTGCTCAAGGTCAGAGAGTTCATCAGTAACAGAACTAAGACTGGAATACAATTCTTTGGGATCTCAGGGTAGTGCTTATCCAGTGCTCTAGTAATAAATAGGGTTGAGACAACTAGGTGGTATAGTGGATAGAGTGCTGGCTTTGGAATCAGGAGGATGGGAGTTCAAATCTGGCCTCAGATAGGTGATACTTACTAGCTATGTGACCTTTGGTGAGTTATTTAGCCCTGATTGCCTCAAATGCAGGTATTTCTCCAGTCATCCTGATTTATATCTGATCATTGAGCCTAGATGGCTCTGGAAGAAAAAGTAAGAATTTTATCACAGCACCGTTCCCCCCACCACCAGCACCAAATCTAGTTCATGTTCTTGTCATGGCATTGCCTCCCTTGATGTCATGGTCTTCTTAGAGAATAAAGGACAAATAAACATCATCATCATCATCATCATCATCATCATCAAATAAGGTGAAAAAGTTCATATTCATCCTATTAAAGATCTCTATGATTTTTTAGACTTTAATTAGATTTTTCTTGTCTAAATGGTGTCATTGGACTTGAGTTCAAATCTAAGTTTTTCCTATTTACCTGTAGAACCTTGGATAAATAATCTTAACTTCTTTCAGTCCAAGTTATATCTCATTCTGTAATATGAGAGAGTTGGATTCAATTATTTCTAAGGTCTCTTCCAGATATGAATCCTATGAGCTCATCATTATGTTTTCAGACTATTATTATTAATAATATTAATAGCATTTAAATAGCATTTTAAAGTTTGCAAAACACTTTACAATATTATATTATTTTATACAAAATAATTTTTATAACAGTTCTGGAGGGAAGATGACATTATCATCCCTATTTTACAGATCAGGAAGCTGAGGCAAACAGAGGTTAGTTGGCTTACTTAGGTTCATAAAACTAAGAAATATCATGAAGCCAGTTCAAATTCAGGTCTTCCTAACTTGAATAAGTCTACTACTTTTATCTGCTCTGTCCCCTCCTTGCCCTAATGTATTACATGGACCACACAATGGTCATTTCAACCTGCATTTTCATTTGAATCTGTATCTATCAGTTATTTCTGGAGAGTGAGAAATGGGATGTTAACAGGCATATACTGGTAAAAATTTAACAACCAATTCCATAGTGAGAAAAAAAAAATCCACTATAGTTGTCCTAGGAGTTGTCTACCTTTCTGAGTCCTTAGGTGGTGTCAATTGATTTTTTTTTATTTTCAAATTTAATCTGCAATAATACTATTGTCTTTATCACTTTATTTAGTCTAGATTATCAGCAAAATGATAAATCGAGTCATAATTTGTACTCACTTCCTAATGTCAAAGTTGTAAATGCTCATAATGAAAATTAAGAATTGATTCTCATGAAACTATTCAGGCTGGTTCTAACACATTGCTCACCAAAGAAGACACTGAGTAAATGTCCTTTCACTGAACCAATAGAAATGAGAGCTCTCTTTTTTTGAGAAATGATTAATGATTCTTTACTTATTCTTACTAAAAGATTAAGAGACACTTTTTCTCTTTGTGTGGAGTTTTCTAGGTATTTTATGGTATGTTTAATGCACTGGGACAAAAAGAGGGAAGGTGGGAAAAAATAAAATCCAAATTAAGAAACATGCATTTGTGGTATATTTGAGACTAAATGTTACTTCTTTTAGGGTAAATATAACTTGAAAAGAGAAGTTTCAAGATATTGGTGCTTGGTGATATATTCAGTTTTGAATTTCAAGAATATTAAATATTTTAAAATATTATTTTCTGATTTTGGAGAATGTTCTTGTGATTGCTACATTGTGTGGGTAATTTCCCATTGTGCTGGTGTTTTTGAAGGGGTTCAAGGGGGTTCATTTTTGAAGGGGTTCAATGACATCATGGAGTGATATCTTTACTTGCATTAATTGGATTTAAGTGAGGTAAAGTGGATTTATTACTCATTAGAAATATTTGGAACTAATATGTGTATGTATGTATATAGTAAATTCTCAACATTTGTGAATGATTTTATTAGTAACTTCATTTTTACTTTTGCTTCAGCAACTTTGCGTAATTGCTACTATGTTCAGTAGAGAAAAAATGAGACATGTGATGCATGCAAGTTTGTGGAGCACTTGGAATTCTACTAGGCACTTCATTGAATTTAGTAACCCTACTATTGTAAAGATTTCCTTGTACTGAATATTTTTGTTATTTATTTTTAAAACTCAAATTTTATATTGCAGTTATGCCTTCAAAATATAGCAAAAATCCTTTGATCTCTAAGTGTAAGTGTGCAAAGTCAGTGATGTAGCTTAGTGAAAAAAAAAGTATGTTAGAGAAAGTTTAACCTGAATTTGTGCAACTGCTATTGGATAGGAGAGTGGTGTTAATGAATTCATCATATCTGCAAAAAAGGAGGAAAATATTTATCGATCTTCAGATTTCAAATGTTATAAAAAGTGAATATTATTTAAAATTAATTTTTTAAAAACACTAGAGATAACAGTTTGTGTTGCTCCCACAAAGTTAAGTTTACTGCTTCATTAAAATATAAAACATTTACATCTTTGTCCTATTCTTCTTTTTTGAGAATACATATTATCCTCAAATCATCTTGAAAGAATGTGATATGTTAAGGACTTAATCTTATACATGAATATATTAACTATTAGGAAGGGGAATGACAATTTTAAGAACTCACTTAACCTACTTGTTTAGGATATGGACTTGTCCACGAATTCAGATTAAAAAAGATTAAGGTCTTTCATACTTGTATCCTATTATAGTAAGCCAGAAATGGTTTAAATAATGCTAAATTTAACTAATTGATTTAATATTTCAGTGATAAAAAATTTCTATAGTTCACCTGCTCTGATTTTAGAAATTTGCCATAAAAGAGAAAAGGAAGGGCATGATTATGACAATGTCAAGATCACACTCTCATAGTCCCAAATTGACATGATATATACATAGCAGGGGGAAAATTCCTTCAGCTTTGTTTGATTTAACTTAAAAATCATAATTAACAATCAATTATGTGATAAAGTTCTACATTATTCATAAGGTACCATGACCAAGTTAGGAATTAATAAAATGGGAAAAATACTTATTCAGAAAGTAAAAGGCACAAATGGGAAACTGAGTCAAGAGATTCTAATCTTTGCCTGTGCAAAACTGTCTCCTCAACTTTCCTAGGCACAGCTATCCTGGGAAAGGATATCTTAGTCCACATTCTCTTTTGGCAGCACATGGCATTCCTCAGACAATCATGCATAAAAATCAAAACTCAGAATATTATTACAATATAGTTCCTAAAGATTTTACCTAAAAAAGCAAAATTTCATCAATGTCATCTTAGGGCTAGGTATCATTGTTTTTCTTATGTTGCAATAAACTGTTAACAGTGAGAACATACAAAGATATATGAGTACACATAGCTACAATATAGGGCCTTGGTTATTCTTTCTGTTTTAAATCCATTTAAGAGCATAAATCATTATGAATTAAAAATAATTACATTCTACACTTTCATACATACAGTGAATACACAACAGTTCTCTCCAAATCCCAGGGAAATGCTGACTTCTTTAGGTATCTAGTCTCATAGATATCTGTATTGTCCATTTACCCCTAAGAGAAAAAAAAAATAAAATCTTTAACTCTGAAGTCTGTTGCTACTAAGTTGTCTTGAAGATGTAGTTTTAATACATACTATTCCAGGTACACATAATTATCATAATCAATGGCAAAGCAATCTATCAGATAAAACTCACTCTTTACTATATGCAAACTTGCATAAGCCTCACTTTGGCTGGGAATCATCCTAATTTCTCAAACTTCATTACTTTGGAACATTAAGCTCTTAGTAGCATTGATGAGATGTTATGATCTTGCTCAAATAGAAAGTAACAAAATCCATTTTGATGGAAAATATAGTCACTTAAATATTTAATAATTTTTAGTATGATCATATTCTTTACCAGTTCAATTAATAATCTAAAGAGAAGTTACTTTTTTTACTTTAGGTATCATTTTGAAAAAAATGAATATTTCTTATGCAATTATTTCCCAAAAATCACTAGAAAAAATAGGAGCCTAATAACAACATAAACTCAAAAGCTTTGCTGGTCAAATAATATCAGGTCATTTGAATGCATTTCTGAATTCTCCAACATAGAAAATCACCATCTATCAATTTGGCATTTAATCACAATAACATTCAAAAACTAATATAAAGTAATTATACTTAATAAAAAATAATAGTGAACATTTATATAGCACTTGCCATGTGCCAACTACAGTGCTAAGAACTTCACAATTATTGCTTCTTTTGACCTTCACAAGTAAATTTGTCCCAAGAGAAAGAATCCTAGATATAGTTCTGATGTCTGCAAGATTTTTGAGGTCAATGATTTGCCATTTTCCATATTTGTATTATTGGTGCTTAACACAATATCATTCACATATTATTATTATTGTTATTGTTATCCAATCATTTGTATTATGTCTGACTCTTCATGGCCCCATTTGAGGTTTTCGTGGCAAAGATACTGGAATGGTTTGCTATTTTCTTCTCTGGCTCATTTTATAGATAAATGAGGAACTGAGGCAAACAGGGTCTAGTAACTTGCCTAGGTTCACCTAACTAGTAAGTACCTGAAGCCAGATTTGAATTCAGAAAGATGAGTCTTTTTTACTTCAGGTCCAGTTCTCCATCCACTGTGCCACCAATTTTTTCTATAATTCCATAAATTTCTACAAATCAGGGAAAAAAATGCCTTCTTTTTTTGGTAATCTTTATATCTGCAATCTCTAGCATGGTGGGGGGTATGAAGGCAGACAGAAAGAATCTTGCAGTTTTCCCACTCTATCTTCCATCGAAAGTCAAAAAGTTAATTACTTGCTTAATATTACAGATAACTTAAAGAGTTGTTTTAGGTTTCAGACTTCATCAATCTTCCCCATTCTTCAAAGTTCCCTCTTAATGCTGTCTCACAGTAGCTCTTATGGGTGACTAGGTGTTCCCTTTCAGAATTTTTGGATGTAAACAACACATTGTACTGGCTAGAGAACTTGGGAGTGTAAGCTCTAGACAAAATCAATTTCTTTGCCTGATTAAAACTTTCTCTCACAAACCTAGAGTGATTGTAAATGAATAAGTAATGAATTATTGCCCATGTTTACCGGGATATCCAGGTCACTGCTGGTCAATAGTAGACCAGATCTCTTTAGAGAATTGAGGGGAAAGGCAGAAAGAGAAAGGGGAAAAAAAGAATGCTCAATCGCCTAACTTTTAATCAAATTTTTAGTTTTTAATAGCTACTTATTAGACTCTGAAGTCTTCAAGGTGGACTACTCATTTGATTCATTAGGACAGCCTGGGCTAATTCCAACCCTGCCCAAGCCTTTCCCTGGGCTAAGATCAACCACTTAATTTTTTGGATACCTAGACTAGGAGCCTGGACTTTTTCCCACCTGAACCTGATGGGACTCACCAGGTTCTCATTGTGTTTTGTGTGACCTACGTTGGTCAGGTCTTACTCATGCCCAATCCTAAAATTATAGAGATTTACTCAACTTCAAGGGTCTCAGAGAAACTTTGAGTTTATTTGGTGATACCAGGGAATTCCACATCTGATACAATGTTATTTGTTAGAACAAATCCCCAAATCTGAAATATTTTTAAAAAATTTCTTAGGTCATTTGGTAGAGGAGAGTAAACTGGAAATGAGATGTGGCTCCCTTTTTCCATGTTTTTGAAGGTTTATTACCTGGAATTTTTACACATGTAGCAACATGAATTACATACAAATCACATGTATTCAGTTAAGCAATTTCTCTAAGAGAACAACCTGAAAGAAAGGTAGAATGAGATAGCTATAAGTAAATGTAAACATTCAATAAGATTTGGGCATAGCAAAACACAAGGGAACCCAAAACAAAACTTGGGTGGACCCAAAACAAGATATAAGAATGAGAATCCAAATTAAGAATGTTTTGGGTTAATCCAGGACCTAGGGGAACCAAAAATTCCTAATAAGATTATAAAAAAATAAAATTAGTAATCTCCTTATTCCTAGAAAGTTACCTAAATCAGGATAGCATTATGTATTCAATTAATTTCTGGTCACATAAAATTAGGTCTGAACACTATTAATAAGGAATAAGGAATAATCCATACATTACTCTACATAATTTTAAGAGGGTTTCCCTCCCCCTTGAAGTTATGAGGAAGTATTGGGAGGAAGAGGAAATGAATACCTATTTAATAAAAATAAATTAAAATTAAAAAGTGGTTAGGTGGCACAGTGGATAGTGTGCACAGGAAGACCAGAGTTCACATCTGACCTCAGACATGAGACATAATCACTCAGACTAGTTGTGTGACTCTTAATTGAGTCACTTAATTTCTGTTTGCCTCAGTTTACTCAACTATAAAATGGAGTTAATAATAGTACCTACCTCCCAGAGTGGTTGTAAGCATCAATTGAAATAATTGTAAAGTGTTTAGCATTGTGCCTGGGACATAGTAAGCTCTATAAAAATGGTAGCTATTATTATATAAATATTATTAATTAAATGAATGGCACAATACTTAATTCATTTATTGCTGTCATGTTTCTGACATAATTACTTCATAACTTATTGACTTCCCTTTCGAAATTCTGTTTTCTAGATTTAGCAATCTATCCTTGTCAGGTATTAAAGTGAAAAAAATGCCTATAACTTTTATTAAGGTATATTTATAGCAAAAAAAAATTTTTTTAAATTGAGAGCAGTCTTTCTTTCCATGTAGAGGATGCTCTGGATCTTGCTTCTGGGGGAATTGTGATGATATGCCAGAAAAGTGCCTTGGACAGATTTAAAGAGCATATTTAAGGCATTTTGTAACTGTTCCTGGTTGGCTAACCTTATGGTAAAAGGATGACTCTTTTACTAGCTACAGAGGCATTAAAAAAAGTCTTTCGGCATCAACCATCACCTCTTTTGACTCAGTCTTTCCCAGTGGGAAATCCCAGTGACTCCTATGCTTTTAAAGTCTGGTGAGAAAGTATGTAACAAGAGTAAAGGCCCAAGAGTCTTCTCACCTCTGAGGTCATGTGGTCCTGAGAAATAGGCCAAGAGTTTTGGCCTTCCCATTTTCTTTTTTTTTTTCTGTCCGAGATTAATTTTCATATCCTTGTGAGTTGGAAAATCCATCATGAGAGCACTCTCACTTTTCAGCATTTCTGAGTCGGAGTTCCAGGGCTGATGTGGCAGCCAACCTTATCTTAGAGCCTTGAAGAGCAAAGAGTGTCCCTATGGACCCAGGTCAGGGAACCTAAGACAAGAATTCAACTCAGAGTTGTGCTGCCTCTAGACAATGAACTCAGTCAGACAAATACTTTGTAGGAACAAAGCAAAGTTGTGAGTTTACTCTCCAGGTCTAGGAGTATACCCTGGAGATATTGGGAAAAAATGTTTTAACCTATTTTTGCTATATCTTTGAAGTAAATATCCCTTCATAAAAACTAATTTATATTAAGTAGTTAAATGAAACTGGGGCTAGTCAAGAGGTCTCTAACAATGAAGGAAACCAAGTCTGTGGGGTATGGAGCCAGTTGGAAATAAAGTAGAGAGACACTCAGCCCCTCAGGGTTACCCTGTAGAATTCTGAGGGGTAGATTTAGGGCTGAGCTCTGAGAGAAGGAGCTAGGGCCAATTCCTTACATATGTTTTAAAAGTTAGCCACACAGAATTTGGCAGTGCTCCCAGACAACAGACATATCCATCATGACCCTTAGAGGGAAGAGTGAAACCCCTGAAACATAACTTTAAACTTCTCTTGCAATTCCTTTTACATGCCCTCATTCTAGAGAGAAACAGAGATTACAGACTGATAAAGTATCCTCAGAAATGATTAATAAAGTGAGACTGCAGTGGAAAGAAAGGAAGTCTCTGAGTCTTCTTGTGTAATGATGACCTGGAATGTATTTTATGTCTTACTATCATAGTAAGAGGGAAGGACAAGAATTTAGCAAAAGATTCTATTTCTTCACAAATGATAGTTTCTCTTCTACCTCCTATGGAAACTACTTCTGTGACTTTGGGTGGGTCACTTACCTGCCATGGTAAAATGGTACTTACTTGGGTGGGTCACTTATTTCCCCATCTGTGAAATGAGGAGGAGGAAGTGACTTTGAAAACTTTCCAGATCTAATTCTATGAACTCATGGAAGACTAAACTTGGAGAGGTGTTTCCCACTTAATGACATAGAATGAACTTAGCTAGAGAAATCAATATTTTTGTATCTTCTAAAATTATATATATAATATATGCATATGTATTTAAATATATATGTATATATACCATCATATGTGTGTTTGTGCATATATACATATGCACACAATTGATAGGTTATTTACTTGTTGATTCTGTCCACTCTTTGTTCAGGGAACTCATGGCCAAAATAATAATTTCTCAATGACAGAATCTAATGTCAACCAAGTATCTTGTAAGAATTTTTTTAAAAAATGTCATGGAGGGGTTGTATTTAAACAACAGACTGAAGTAAAATATATTTCAGTCTATTATCTATCTCTCTATCTATGTCCATCTGTCTGTCTCTGTCAGTCTGTAACTATCTTTCACACACACACATTTTCTAGTCTTCCTACACTTTACTCCTGCCATGAACATCTGTTTCTCAGCTCTGTGTCTTTTTTCTCATTGTCCCCCATCTCTGGAATGTTCTCCCCAGCATTTCTTCTCTGACTTTCATTAAATCCCAACTAAAATTCCTTCTTTTTACAGGAATCCTTTCCCAATTAACCCTCCTTACTTCCATTTCCTTCTTCTAATTATCTCCCATTTATCCTACACTTTGTGTTTACTTGTCTTCCCCATTAGATTATGAGCTCCTTGAGGTCAGAGACTGTCTTTTGACCTCTTTTTGTATCCCCCAGCACTTAGCACCATACCTAACCCTTAGCAAATGATTAAGAAATGTTTACTGACTTATTAATAGATGAGGAAACTAAAGAGTAGAAAATTTAAATCAATTCCTCTGGGGCATTGAACCAAACTAGTCTTGAATCCCAGGCTTTTTACACTAACCTAAAGATTCTTACATTTCATTTTATTACCTCAAGATCTTTTGCATCTTTTTGGCTACAGGTTGTTTATACATATATGGAAAATGTTCACAGGATCATAGAATCTCAGTAGGAAGAAACCTCAGACATCTAGTGTAGTTTCTACCTTAAGCATGGATTTTCTCTATGATATTCCTGACAAATGTCAGTTCCCCTCTGCTAGAACAGCCCCAGGGACTTCCTTCCTTCCCATAAGTCAGTGCATTTTTGGAAAGCTCTAATTGTTGGATTTTTTTTCTTCTAGAGTCAAAAATCTCTCTCCTTACCATATCTACCCATTGGTTCTTATTCTCCAATATGGAGTGAAGCTTAACAAAATATTTAATTACTCTTTCTAGTCCACTTCTCTTTCCTAGGCTAACTAACCCTAATTCTTTCAACTCTTCTATAGTCCAAATACGTCTGGGTATGCTTCAATTTGTCAACATCCCCTTAAAGTCTGATTCTCCAAATGAAGCACAGGACTTCACGTGTAATGTGACCAGAGGGGAGTGCAGTGAGGTTTCCTCCCTTGTTCTGTGCTCATACATTAAGGTCTAAGAATGCTCAATGAATGCTGCTTGGATTGAATTGAAGCTTTATTTCTATTTCCAAGGTTGTTTTTCTAATCCTTTCCAAATGATATCTTCTATTGACCTTGCCTTCTTAGATCAAATTGTGGATATAAACTTGGACTTGGTAAAAGAGGATTTCTGCTTGAATACTTTTGCTTGTCTCTGTGTAAAGGAAAAGATAAGCTATCAAAGTATGTGGGATTGGAAGTCTGCTACTTTTTAAAGTTGGCCAAGAGCAAATCCTTCCCAACCTGTTGACATGAATGGCACAACACTGAAAGTACTGTGGCCAATAGTGTCAATTGAGGAAGGAGAGAACATTACACTGCCTAAAGTAATATTATTATTTATGTCAAAAAAAAAGACTACCAATTAATCTCAGCAGTGACTGTCTCTCTCTTCCTCACTCCCAACCCCCTTCAAGGGCAGAAGACAAGTTAGGAAATAGCATATTATGGGGGGGAGGACTCAACTGTAGATGTTTCCGATTTTGAATATCAACTTTTCTTTTAAGGTGAATAAATTAAAAAAAACCCAACAACAAAGTAACCCTACAAGTGGCATCACCTAAGTTGTTTTCTGTGATCACACTATTTTCAGTCTTAAGTACTCATTTTATTGAGCTTTATTTTGCTTAAATGCACATAGTTCAAGTATTAGCTTAGCTAAGTTCTGAGAGGACTATTACCAAGATGGCCCAGAGCCCAAGGCCACAGCAACTAAGGAAAATGCTTCCAGTGTTCAAGGGCCATCCTAAGCCTTTAGGATACAAAATTAAAAGTAGGATGGTTCCTGTTCTTAAAGAACTTATCTTCTATTAGAGGAAGAAAACATATCTTAGGCAGTGATGGCCAAGGAGTGTTGTTTTGGATTGGGAATTCACAAGGATATAGAGCATATTGGAGAATGATTGGCATATGCCTTTCAAAAGTAATAACAACATTTATATTATTATTGTTTCCAGAGACTGAAGTAGGAAGGGGACCCAGGGAATATAATTGAATTGGAAGGAACGTTCACTCTTCACTCCCAGTCAGGGAGTCTTTCGGCACCAGTTTAGGTTTGTTCCCCAGTTCACTCTTCCAGTCAGGGAGTCTTTCAGCACCAGTTTAGGTTTGTTCCCCAGTTCACTCTTCCAGTCAGGGAGTCTTTCAGCACCAGTTTAGGTTTGTTCCCCATCATCATAATGATAAGTGATATTTAAAGCATATTAATATTTGTCAAGTACTTTATACACTTTATGTCATGTGTTCTTTAGAACAGACCTACCTGCCTTCAAGTTGAGTGTCTTTGTGATTTACTACAGTACATTGCCTCCATCTTTCCCACTCCATAGTGTTTCATTTGACCCTGCTACCTACTTAAATAATTCCTCTATGATCCTTACTTTTTCTTTTCCTTTCCTGATAAACTTATAAAAGTCATGGTTTCTTTTTACTGCCTCTCCTTGTGCTCATCCTACCTGCAGTTTGACTTTGTCCCTAACATTCTCCTGAAAATTGCTCTTTTGGGGTCACCAATGACCTCTTCATATTCAAATATGGCAGCATGTTCTCATATCCCTTCCTGGAGTATTTCTTATCATTAACTCCTCTAGTTATATTCTCTTCTCTCTTGGATTTATAATATTATTTTTTCTGGTTTCCACCCTAGCTATCTGCCAGCTGTTTCAATGAATTATTTAAATAATCATTTTTTTCCTTTTTACTCCTCTGCTCAAATACTTCAAGGTTCTTTCCTTAGTTTCTTCCTTTCTATAATCTCTTACAATGGGATCATATTACTCCCATGGCTTTATCACTTCCATATGACTGTCTCCCCAATCATATTAATATTCAGTTCACTTTGAATTTTGGTTCATTCTCATACTTCCACGTGTACTTATGTAATTCTATATATTGTATATATTTATAACTAGTACATACATGCAATATCCTATTAGTATCTACAATTCCATACTCATCTACTGTGTTCCTATCAAATTATCCAGTTTGTTGTCCTAAGTATAGTGCATTCCGTCATTCTCAACTTTGCAATGGTTATCACCATGTCCAGGAGGCACTACTTCTTATGTAATTCTGCCTCTTAGCATTCCCAACTTCAGTCACAGTACCTCACTGAAGTTGCCACTTAAGCAGGGCTGTCCTGCACTTTTCCGACTTAGTGCTCTGGCTTTATTGAATCTGGAGTCAAGGATACCTAAGTTTAAACTCAGCCCTAGATACTTACTAGCTGTGTGACCATGGACAAGTCACTTAACCTGTGTTTGCCTCAGTTTTCTCAACTGTGGTAAAATGGTGGTAAAAATAATATCTACCTCCCAGGATCTACCCCACCAAGATTATTATAGCAAATGAGATATTTGCAAAGCACAGTTCAGTGATTGTTATAGAAAAGACACTTCAAAAATTATTATTAAAAACAGTAAACTTGTCAATGACAGGGATCATTTTTTCCTTTATATTGCCATTCCCAACTGCATTTAATATGTTCAGTCCCTTGTGCATGAATAAATACTTGATATTTAATAGATCTAAATGTGATCACATCTTTCAGCAAATACTTCTATTCTTGACTTTTCTATTTCTGATAATGGTATAATCATTCCCTCAGTAACCTAGGTTTGAAACTTGAATGAACTTTGACTCATCTGTCACTTTCACTCCTGTCCCATTCAACCAGTTTCCAACTCATGTTGACTCTGTTTCCATAATACCTTTGGGATCTATCCTGTTGTGATGGAACTAGTGTCCTTGAGTCAGACTTGACTCTTTGTGATCCCATTTGAAATTTTCTTGGCAAAGATACTGGATTGGTTTGCTATTTTCTTCTCCAAATCATTTTACAGATAATGAAACTGAGATAGACAGAGTTAAGTCGATTTTGCCCTGGGTCACATACCTAGCTGCCAGCATTTCCTCACTTCAGGGGTTGAGTATGTCTCTCATCCTTCCTTCCTGTCATAAAGATTATTTTCCCCTAAAATGAGACAAAGCATTTTCAGGATAAGATAATGATAATGCTTCTGTTCACTTAAGGCATTAAAAGTTTCACTCTAATCTCCTCTCCAGATGGGGCTTCTCAGATTTAAGGGGTTTCTGAGAACCTTGAAAGTCATCATGTCCTTACTGCATCTTGCTCTGATGACAGATATATTTCAATATGTACATGAAAGAGATTTTTGTCCAGAGGCTAAGTACAACTCTATCCCAGTTACAGATCCTTACTGTGTTAGAACAAAATAGCCTACTTTTGTTAACTCCTCAGTGACTTGTGATCACCTCATTTCATCCCATAATCAAACCTTAACTAAGAGATTTCTCCATCACATTCATCCTATTGCTATCTGAAATACTATCAGTCTTTTAACCAACCTTCTTGCTTTGATTTTTCTTCCCTCTTAAATTCATCCTTCACACAATTATCAAAATAATCTTCCTAAAGTATAGATTGGAAAAGTATCTTTGACAAAAAAAAAACTCAAATGAGGTCATGAAGAGTTGGACTCAAACGATTAAACAATAAATAATGTATGTGCATTTGGGTCATCCCCTTATCCATTAATTCTTATTTTAGAGGATGTGAATCCTCTATTTGCACATTTAAAGTCTCCCACAGTTTGACTCCCACCTATGTGTCCAGTCTACTAGTGATCTTGCTTTTCTCTCATTTCTATTTATTCATGTAAGACTCATCCTATTCCTAAGAACCTTCACATTTCTGACCAGCATTTTGAATGCTATTATGGTGTTAGAGAAATGAAGAAAGAAATTATTTGAGAGAAACCTAGGAAGAATTATATGGACAATTATTTCTAGGATGCAGCTTAGTACCTATTACATTTGTTGAACCTGAATAAATGCTTGTTAATTTAGGTGTAAATTGTTCTCCTGTTTCTGCTTATTTCACTCTTCATAATTTAATATACCTTTACCTTGGGCAAGTCTCTTAAAGTTTTGGAGTCTTGATTTTCTCATATGTCAAATGGTGATAATGCTGATAGGGTTGTAGTAAGAATCTTTGTAAAATACAAGCAAAAATTAAATAAATGTTAGTGATATATTGTTCTTATTACTTTTTTGAATGTTTGTGGGTGGAAAGGAGGAAAAGTAATTTTACTAATGAAAAGATAAAAAGATATCCTTTCCTTTAATCATTTACAGAAAAGGTATTTTCATTCTGTTGTTCTCTCAGGGATGGACTAGGGCTAGAATTTCCATAGTCCTCTCCATTCTCTTTTCCTTCTCCCACCAGAATTGGCTTTGGATTCTTGTTCTGGAAGGGCCTAAATCATTAAAATTTTTTGAAGGAATTAGACTTCATTATGGGGAAAGGTGTTGCTAAATTGTGTGATCAGATAAATCACGAACAGAAGCCAGGGTTGGCATCAGGGTCAAACACTCTAAGGATCAAGTGAGTGGAAGGAAGGAGGGGAAGTTTGATCCTAGAATAACAGAGGATCTGCATTCCTTGGAGAATTCAAATATTTTTCATCAATGTTCTTCATTTCAGTCACTTGCTTTTCTTTTATTCCTACTTGAAATCGGCTCTGATTTCAAGTTTTCTCTACATTATCCACAACAGTTTTGTAGGGTTCCCCTTTTCTGCTAGCAGCAATATGATTTAGATTCCTGGGGTTCATGAATACCTGATGAGTCCCTGGATATATTTTCATAATGATCATGAACTTGAATGGAAAAAAATACAACTTTATTACTACTTGTCTCAAACTGAACTTTATTTAAAAACTTACTTAAACAAATTTTGAGATGTCCTTAGGTTTCACCAGGCTGTCAAAAGAGTCTATGACCCCAAAATGGTTGAAAGAAAAGTCAAATCCAAGTGAACACAGAAAAGGTAACTTGGAGAGGAGAGAATCTTGCTATGAATGTGATGAGAGATCCCAAGGATTTGGAGTTAGAGGTTCTAGGTCACATTGAAGCTCTGCTACTGAAAGCCTGTAGTCCCCAAGGCAGATCACTTAACTTTGGATCAAAGTTTCTTCATCTAAAAAAAGGAGGAAGAAGAAGAGGAAGAGAAGAAAGTAGTAGTCCTAGTAGTTTGGATTCAATGACCTCTAAGATCTCTTCCAGCTCTGTCTATATAAGCCTACAGAATCTATAAAACATGGGGATGGGGATGATCTTGAAAGAGCTCTTAGGACTTTAATCATTTTTATTTCTTCTCTTCCTCCCCACTACCTCCTTATTGTCCAGATTTCTCTGTCTCAAAACCATGGTGTAAAATGTGAAAATAGTCACTACTCAGCAAACATAATCAGGAAAGGTTATCATCACTTTAGTCATGGGGCTAAATTTTAGCATTTTTGATGAGACAAGAATACTTACATTTTGGAGAAGATAAAAGGGAGAATGACATTGAGAGATTCATGAATTCTCTTCTCTCCCCACCCCACTGCATCCAACCCAATTTAGGATTGGCCATAAAATGAAAGCGGGAGCAGCACCTTGGTCTCTGGTGGCAATTGGAGATCAAACTAGTTATTGTAGGCTACAAATATTCATAGATGGTGCAATGGATAAAGTGATGTGTTTAGAGTCAGGAAGATTTTTTGAGTTCAAATCTGACTTCAAACAATTACTAGTTCTGTGACCCTGAGAAAATCACTTAACCTTGTTTGCTTCAGTTCCCTTGTCTATAAAATGAGCTGAAGAAGGAAATGGCAAACCACTCCAGGATCTTGACTAAGAAAACCCCAAATGGTCACAGACAGTTTTAGACATGACTAAAAAAAATCCCAAAAATGAAAGTTCTATAATTTTATTTTTTAACTTTTTCTAGGGCTGCTTAATTTATTTTAGGGGGAAAAAATGAAATTCTGATTGCCTGAAGCCTGACTATTATAAGTTTCAGTGACCTTTTAAAAAAGTTTAGAGTTCTCTTCATTTCTCTGGACTACTTTTCCCCTTGCAAAATACCCCTGTTATGGTTTATTGCATGAATATATATATATATATATATATATATATATATATATATATTTAACTTTATTTTGGTTTTTGCAAGGCAATGGGATTAAATGACTTGCCCAAGGTCATACAGCAAATAAGTATCATGTGTATAAGGTTGGATTTGAACTCAGGTTCTACTGATTCCAGAGTCAGTGTCACCTAGCTGCCTCTATTATAACTATATATGTATACATATATATTTCTATATTTTATGTCTAGTAAAGCAAAAGTTGAATCTGTCAAGAGAGGCAATGTGGTAGTGATTAGAAAGTTGACTTTGAAATCAGGAAGACCTGAGTTCAAGGCCTGCCTCTGGTAAATAAAGAACCAAGGCAAATGACTTCATTTCTCATTGCTCCAGAAGATTTCTTAAGCCTCTAAATCACAGAGCAGGTGCCGATCTGCCTTGGTAGATGAAATTTTTTACTAGGAGATTCTTTCATTAAAGAAAGTAGAGGTCCAGTCCAGGGCAGTTTCCACTTAATACTTTATCCCTCAACCTGAAGGGAGGATTATTTCCAGTTTTATATTAAGTACCCACCTACTCCAGTACATATAGAAGATGTGTAGATCTGGGCAAAGTACCTCCCCAGGGCATTGCTCTTCACATAATAGATAACAAACACAAAGTTGTTATCTAACTAAATTAAATAAAGAGGTAGCAAGGTGAATAACCTGAGCTCAGGGTGAGGGCTGAGTTTGGGGTCAGGAAGACTTGTGCCTAAATGTCCTTTGACATTAACTAACTGTGTGACTTTCCCAAAGGACTTATTTACTAAAAAGTTGGATAAGGGAAATCTTCACATTCGGAATCCCCCATGTTAATGAAATTCTGGATTTTTTCAGGGGCTAGAGCTCTGGGCCTAGGGGGCAAGAAGATCTGAGTTCAAATCCTACCTGAGAGACCACCTAATTGTGCAACTCTGGGCAAGTCTCTTAACTATGTTCACTTTGGTTTCATCATCTGTGAAGTAGGGATATTAATATCATATGTTTACCTAGGTTGTTATGAGGATGAAATAAAATGTGAGTTGTAAAGTTTTTAGCAGTGTCTGGTACATAGAAAGTATTATATAAATGTTAGCTAATATTATTAATCATTATCATTATTTATATTCTCTAATGAAATCAGTCCTCTCCCTAATATGAATTATATATTGACATAAGATAGCTGATTACGAAGATGGATTATTTTGCTTGTCAGTTTGATGAATTTTTGGAACCTTGAACTCAGTAACAAAAGCAAGGTAAGTTTTTGATTGCCTTTCAGAAATGATGATTCAGAGAATGACAGTCTTAAAGAATGAATACTTCATGAGATAGATGTCAATTCAATCTGTTTCCACATTATTTCTTGTATCCATCTCCTTCTCTCCTCTCAACCAGTTACCACCCTCAAATAGTGTCTTTGCACTGTTATGATAAGTTTCTGTTTGGTCTTTCTATCTCAGTCTCCCCTCTCCAATCCATCATCAACACACCCTATTATACAGACCCCAGTGACTCCCTGTTACTTTTATTGTCAAATATAAACTAATGTTTGACATTAAAGCTCTCCAGAAACTGGCCCTATTCTACTCTTGCAGCCTTCTTATACATTGATTTCTTTCAGTCTAGCCATATTGAACATTTTGTTGATCCTCCCTCCCAAGATTTCAGTTCCCTTTCCCCTATGTCCAATTAGCTCCTGAAGCAAACTCCTAACTTCCACTTATTTTGGTGGTTTTGGTTACCAGATGGTAGCTAACTACTCTCTTCAGGGTGCTGAAGAGAACCTTAAGAGTGTGTGGTTTTCTGGTACTTACCAGAGCTTTGGTGGAGTTCCTCCCACTGATTATTAGTCAAAATTAATTAGCATTTTAAAGAGATTTATTAACAGATATAGCAAGGACATTTGTTACAGAAACATTCCCCAACTCTAGGAAGTCTTAAGCTTAGAGATCCCATGTGGTCAAAGAACAAACACAACTTTGTTTACTAGAAGATCTTTATCACTAAATTGGTCACTGATAGGATGTGTAATTCCCAAGTGACTTTCAGTATGTCTGATTCTTTTAACCAATCATAAGATATTTTCTGGGTGGGGCATTATATGTCTTTATGCAATAATCAAAGCACTTCTGTGATTAATTTGAAATGGCCTTTCACCCATATACCTGGGAATAGTCTTTCTCTTCACCTCTATCTTTTAAATCCCATGGTTTCCCTTCAAGATTTAGTTTAAGGGATATATGGAAATGAGTCTTTCCTGCCCATAATCTACCTCTTTTCGACTTTGCTATTATTATTGCTATTACCACAGTCTTCCCAGTCACCCAGGCTCAAAATCTTGGTGTAATTTGTAGTCTTCTCTCACAGTCACCCCTTCTGTTTTCCCAACAGCTCTTTAACTATTCTCTTTCCTCTTTCTATATAGTATAGGTCCTCAGCTTCCCTCACCTGAATTATTGCAATAATCTTTTTTATAAGTTTCCTAGTTTAAATCTTTCCTTACTTTTGTACATCCTTTACTCAATTGCAGGTTAAGTCTGACTATGTTACTTCTCCATCCCTCTCAATAAACTCCCAGTGACTCTGTATTATCTCTTGGATAGAATATGAAATTCTCTCTTCCTCTCAAGGGTACTGCATATCCTGACTGTTTCTTTGCAATCATCTTTCATCTATGGAATGATTTTCCTCTCTACTGCTGTCTTCTAGTTTCCCTGACTACCTTCAAGACTAAGTTCAGTAGACCTTGTACAGAAGACCTTTCCCTGTGACCTCTGCTGACCCAGTTCCTCTTATCTGAGATTACTTTCTATTTACCTATATGGTATATATATCCTCTAAGTATATAAGTATTCAGACATTTCTCCCCCCACTAGACCATGAGTGCCTTGAGGGTAGGGATTGATTTTCCTTTTTTCCCCCCTTTGCATTCCTAGCTTTTAGCATTGTGTCTTGCATACTATAGGGACTTATAATCTCTTGGTGACTGTACATTCAGCTACTAGTGCCTTCCCTTACCCTTTCAACAATATTGCCTTGTATTGGTTTTGAATGAGTTTTCTATACACCTTTACAGAGGCATGTGTTGTCTCTCCCTCCTTGAGAATGAGGATCATTTGACTTTTGTCTTTGTATATCCAATGTCTAATACAGGTCTGGCACATAGTAGGTGTTTAATAAATACTTTTTTGATTGATTTTACTGTCATACTGGTTTCTCAAAGGCTGTATCAGTCAAACCCAAGGTATAGCAAGGTAGAAAGGCTTTAAGTGAAAGTATAGGACCAGTTTTAGACTATGTATCTGAGCATTTTTCTGTGGTGGCTCTTTGATTGTCATTTCCTTAAGACAGCAACTAGTTGTTTGTAGAATTTAGTTAATATCAAACTTTAGTTCTAGTTATTAACTGGTTAGTGATGAGAATTTCTGACTCAGCTTTATTACCCCTATTTACTTAAGATGAGCATGTCAAGTAACAAGTTAGAACTCTGGTTTTAATGGTTAGTCTGCAAATTCCAGCTATATCCCTAAGGTTTACTAACCAGTTTATTATTTTACCTAATATAGATCTTCCCCTTCTGCTATCTTTTCTTTGATGTGTAAATCTTTACCTTCCTTTTCTACCCTTTGTAAAATATAATTGTGCCCTTCCTGCTTATATAACTAAGACTTATATAAGGTTGTCAGTGCTGCTATCTGAGGTTCATTGGTTTATGCCAAACATATGATAAACAAGTTTTTCAAAAGTTTCTGCATGTTGAAAAGTATGATTTAGAGAAGTTCCTATCAATGAATTGTGGACAATTTTTATGTCATTGCCATTGTAAAATGAGTTTTGTTACTTTTGGCTACTCATCAAATGTTCAACAATCAGAGAGCATGACGATTTTGGCCACATTGATCAGTGGGGAGGGGTTGCCATCTCTTATGTGAGAAAACTTGTACACTGAAGAAATTATGACTCTTTTGAAGTAAATGATAAGAGACATCAATTCATTGTGCACTCATTTTACAATGATTCTTTTAGGGATTTTTTCCCTTCACTATGAATGAAGTTGAACTAAATGACTTAAGGTGATATTGAGCTCTAAATTTTGTGATATTCTATAATAATTTTATTAACCTAACATAAGCAAGATAGGCTTTTGATTTTCTAGGAACATGTAAAACAAAATTCAAATGTAACTGATATGTGACTTCAAGAAGACAGAACCTAATCTAGATAGTTGAATAAATATCAGAAGTTCAATCAGGTTAAATCACTTATCTCTAAGCTTGAGTGAAACTTTATCGGGTTCTTTATCTCCACAATGAAGTATGCTTCAGTATTTATTTGTGCACTTGAAACTCAGAAAACATAAGTGACTTTATAGACATAATGCATTCTCTTCCCAAACACCCTCATCCAGAAATATTTACTTAAGGAATTAAGTGAATATTGTAGGCAAAGTAGACTATATAGAAACAGAATCTCCAGAACCTATTGGTAAAGGTTAAACATAGATAAATTAATTAAATAAGAAAATAGGAAAATTAAGAAAAGCCATGGTGTCAGAGAGCATGAACAGACATATGAGCATTTTGAATTATGTGTTTTACCACAGCAAAATAGAAATGGACTGTTTTCTCAAATTATCCATTTTCCCCCCTGATATGTCCTAGCTGCCTAGAGTAATTTTGAATTTTGGAAGCAGGAAGCCTATTGAATTCAATGCTCCTTCTTCTGGACCTTAAGAATGTTTGCAGGTGAATTTATGAAAGATGTCTCAGTTGGCCAAGGCCAGCCAGACTTCGGGGGCACTTATCTTAATCATACTTTTCAACATGCAGAAACTTTTGAAAAACTTGTTTATCATATGTTTGGCATAAACCAATGAGCCCCAAATAGCAGTACTGACAAACTTATATAAGTCTTAGTTATATAGGCAGGAAGGGCACAATTATATTTTACAAAGGGTGGAAAAGGAAGGTAAAGATTTACACATCAAACTTCAGGGTTTTTACTTTATCTGCATCTAGGGACTATTGAGTAACTTTTGTAATTTGTTAGGCATGAGATGCAGTACCATCTGGACTTTGTATATTACTGTATGACCTGACCATTTCCCTAACCTTACTGAGGTCAGCCTTGGCTTTGTTACTAGTATATGTCATTAGGATGTATAGCATGTCAGGGATAGCAAGGTCATAGATAACTTGATCCAATCTCTTCTATCATCAATTTTCTATTTGTATGATGGTTTATTTTGTTTGTTTATTTGTTTTTTTGAAGCTCATTATAGAGTGGTTTGAAAGTAATAATAATAATTAATAATAATAATAATAATGGCAGTAGAAGCTGAGACAATTTTGTAATCAGCCTAAAGAATTCTCAACTAGTTACAAATAAGGTCAAACATATGCATATATATTTGTACACATATACACATGATGCACTCATGTGAGGTATACATACCCATATATGTGCACACATTGCATATTGTACACATATGGTGTATATATATATATATATATATATATATATATATCCTTTTCCCAGCTTGACTCATCAAATATTTATTTAACATCTGCTCTATTCAAGATACTATTCTCCCTCTGCCCTAATATTTACAGTACTTTAATGTGCTCAAAGCATTTTGTATTCCATATCTCATTTGATTCCTGTTACAACTTTGTTAGGTAAGACGATCTTTTTTACCCTCATTGTACAAATGAGAAAACTGAAGCCAAGAAAATTAGTGACTTGCTGAGGGTCCTATAACTGAAACTGGAGTGACCCAGAATTTGAACCCAGATCTTCTTAACCTCAAGTCCATTGTTCTATGTGATGTGCCAAGCTGCCTTTTTCTACTACTCTAAGAGAAGGAAAAGTTGCAAAAATGAAAGTCTTGAAAATATTTTCCACTTAGCAGTTGAGGTGACAAGACTTGCATAGGTAAAAGGAATGCAAATTAGAATAGAATAGACACATAAGGAGTCTGCAGGTGTTGGGAGATCAGATTTCACGTAGTCTGGGACTTAGTATGAGAAAAACTGTTTTCTGGATAATACAAAATATCAACCTAAGGAAAGGGCTTTTTTAGTTTTTGTTTAAATAGTGCCAGAGTTTCCAAACATTCTATTTAAATCTAATTTTCCCAGATAACTTCACTCATTGCCCCTTAGATGAAATCTAAATAAGATCTGGTGATAATGTCTATCTCTTCCAACATTCAATAACAGTCTAGAAGCAAGCAAAACAGGACCTACACATAACAGCCGGTTTATTTCATTATCTCCACACAAGTGGATTTTTTTCTTTTGCATCCAATCAGACCACTTCCAAGGCTAACTCTTTTCTGTGTCTAAGGGGAACTGTGAAGCTTATTGTGGAATCAGGTGCTTGTCTGTGCTCCTTTTTTCTCTTTACTTCAATGGACTTTAGATGTGAGTGAACTGTCCAGTTCACTTCCCCTTGCCATCGCCAAAAGAGGATCATAAACCCCACACATCTCTTTACCTTGAACTAACTTTACACACTGGGATGGACTCTACTTATATTGAAATAGAGCCATTATGCCTAGAGCTTTAGTAGAAGGAGGGTCAGGAGGTCAGGGTAAAAAACAGTGCCTTTATTGGGAGGGACCTTTGTGTTTTTTTTTTAAACAAAGTCACCCTTGTCCAGCCTTACTGCTGTTACTGGGTCAGACTTTCACTTTGCAGAGGATGAAGAGATGTCTCTTATAATGCTTTACACTGTCCCAAAATGAAAACATCCAGTTATGGAGGCAACCAAGTTTGACTTCCTTCTTTGGGGTACAGATCATCCTGGCCTTTGTCAATACTATCAGGATCTTTTTTCCACCACCACCACTCACTTAATCCCAAATAAATCCTTGATTCAGCTGTCATCACTGGGGAGATTCAGGCATTCTCCAGTCTGCTAGAATGGTTGGTCTACAGAACAACAATATGTTTTCTGTTTCTGCATACACATGGATGGGAGCTGTGCACTGATGCATGTGGGAAGGGTTTCCTGTATTCCTTAGGGACTTGGTATTGAAAAGGAGACAGCCAGAAAGCACTTTCTATGTGTCAACAAATTGTGTTTTCCCCAAGTCACAGACCCTCCCCCACCCCACTCCCCCAGGACCTGCAGTAGAAAATAAAATTATTGATGGTTACAGAATAAACATGACCATTTGATTAATTTTGTCTTTCTAACCCAGGATTTAACAGTTTGGGGACAGAACTCAAACACAGTGACCTAGTTGTTCCAAATGATTGTCTTAAGGATAAGGAACACAAAGTTTACAATCCCCTTCTTACTAAAATCTTTGGGAATATTTAACACTGTAAGGTTTACGTTTGAAATAGAATTCATGAGGAGATTATTTTCCAAATGGCTTTATTACAAATTGTGTTAAATGGACTTTAAAATTCAGTCCTGGATAAAGAAATGACAAAACAGTTAGTTTCTTGTACATTAGAGCTGTGTTACCTATAGTTAAAAACTTCTTTTGAGACCATTTTAATAGGACCAGGTACCATTCTATTGTCTTCTTCCCTCTTCTTTGTAGAAGCTGTGTCCCTGCCCCTGCAGTAGATGAGGTGATATGTGTCTGATAGACATCAGATATATTAGATATATCAGATTGACTTATAGTCAGGGACAAATCACTTAACCTCTTAGCTTATATCTCTTTACCTGTAAGATAACTCATATTTAAAACAATGCTTTAAGATTTATAAGGTGTTTTCCTTTATTATTTAATATCAGCTTCTTATAAACAGGTGCTATTATTAGCATTCCCATTTTAAAGATGAAGAAACTGAGGCACAGAAAGTTTACAAAAATGGAAAATGTTTGAGACAAGTTTTAAATCTAAGTTTTCCAAAGTCAAGGTTTACTGTGAACATCAAAGAAAAAGACACATTGAAAAATATGTCAGTCAACAAATATTGTTGACATCTATTTTCTAGGCACATACATGCTTTTTGATTGCTGTTCAGTCATTTAATTCACATCTGAGTCTTTGTGTTCCAGTTGGGGTTTTCTTGGCAAAGATACTGGAGTGGTTTGCTGTTTCCTTCTCTAACTCATTTGACATGAGGAAACTGGGTCAAATGATTCGCTCAGGGTCAAATAACTAGTAAGTATCTGAGATAGCATTTAAATTCATGTCTTCCTGATGCCAGTCCCAATCTCTATCCACCGAACCATTTGGCTGCTCTAGACACCATTCTAGGATTGGGTATACAAATATAAGCCAAAAAAAATTAAGACAGGTCTTGCCCTTAAGGAGCTTGCAGTCTAATGGAGGAAGATGGGAAAAGGGAAAGGGAAGAAGTCAGCCGAGGGATTTAGTTGGTTCACACCAGTTTGGTAGAGCCCATACCAAATTTTTTGTTGAGTTCTGCTAACTGGTTGTTAAAATGGCACTTGTAATCAGGGTTCTCTAAGGTCGGTGCCTGGGCCCAGTATAGAATTCACAAATCTCCATTCCTTACTTTTAAAAAATTTTTCATCTGTGCAACAGCATTTTCTAAGTGTCTATAATAATCTTCATTCTTTCCATATGTGAAAAAGAAATTGATGGAACTACGCTTGTAATATTTATTCATTTCTTAAAACTCATTATACCTTTGATGAAATACTACATTTTAATTCCTTAGTTTTTGTGATTTCAGGAAAAAAAAAACATATAACATAGAGAGAAAAAGTTCCAAACAGCCAGAGGATGACAGACTGTCATTTGTGTCTGCTTTGTGTTATGTCCCAAATTCCCTCAAGATCTTATGAATGTACTGTTCCCTGAATGGTGAAACCAATAGGAAGCTGGGATACAGTGAACCAATAGAAATATAGATTTCACAGGGGTTTTTTTTTTTTGGCCCTTTCAGAAACCATGGAAGTTGAAGAAAAAAAGATTTAGAATAGGTAGAATGAGTTTTGGTTCAGCCTATATTGCAACATTAGCTGCTGTGCTCATATGGCTGCTTTTGTTCCAGAAGGATATGTTTGCTTACTGTGAGTAATATAACATATCCTAGTTTTGTGTGCCTCTTTTATTGTTTTTACTTGACTATTAAATGCACTAAATATTAAACTACCTTTCAGTATATCTTTCTGTATGCTTAAAATGGTCATTAGGGCAGAGAACTGGTTGTTAATTTATTTGAATTGCAACACTGGAAAATGGTACTCTATGCTGAAGCATAATGGAGGAGTCTTGAGGATGGCATGGATAGAAATAAAGTAATGACTGGCCTCGGTCATTCCAAAGTGTGAAGTCCTACTTCACATGTTTCCTAGATACATGATCCTGGACAATCTCTTAACCTTTGTGAATGTCTTTTTTACCTTTGAAATGGAGATAATAATAGCTCCTCATGCACAGGGTTGTGATGGGGATAAAATGAAATAATTTTTCCAGGGTAGCTTATAGATATCAGCTCTGAGGATCTTAGAAATGTAAATATTGGAATGGAAGAGACCCTAAAGGTAAATTAGTCCATTTTCCTTATTTTACTGATGAAGAAACTGAAGGCCAAGATCATACAAGTGCTAAGTATTGGAATCAGAATTTGAACCCAGATCCTCTGGTGCTAAATCCAGTTTGTGTTCTTGAAATGATTATGTGGCTTCTCTATAATTATACAACTACAAGGCATTATTACTAATACTTTGCTCTATACATGGTGGTGTTGGAAGGGATACTCAAGAAATGCTTGTTACTGTACACTCCACTGAGACAAGTTCTTTTTACCTATTCATTATTAAGTCCCTAAAGCAGATTTTCTCTATATTTGTTCTCTTTCTCCCCCCCCCCCCATATCTCTCTCATTCTACCAAATATTTCTAATTTGACATAGGCACAGAACTTCTCCACCTTCTACTCAACAGCCTTCCTACTCTGGAGAAACTTCTTCCTGAGATGTGCTCTCCTGATTAGGGACTCCTAGGCATTTCTCTCACTATTTCTGAAGTCACATTCACTTCACTCCTGGCTTTACTCTTTTCTTTTATTTCTAAAATTTAATTTAGGAAATAAAATAAGCATTTCCATAACAGAATAGAATAAGAATATTCATGTGAAACTGCAAATCTATTATGTGCAACTTCCTATTCCTTTGAAATGTATGCCAACATTATCATGTAAATTTCTTTTTCTTTTTTTAAAAATTTTTTCCCTCCCCTTCTCCCTGCCCTAGAGATGCTAGACACAAATATGTATATGTATGTGTATATGTGTGTATATATGTATATACATGTATATGCATATACATGTAAAACCATTCTATACATTCTTTTCTTTATCAGTTCTTCTTTCAAAGGTCCTTTGTAGTCAGTTTGAGTATTGGAATAATTAGATGCCTTAGTCTCTCAGAGTCCTTTTTTTTTCCCAAAGCAAATGGGGTTAAGTGGCTTGCCCAAGGCCACACAGCTAGGTTATTATTAAGTGTCTGAGCCCGGATTTGAACCCAGGTACTCCTGACTCCAGGGTCGGTGCTTTATCCACTGCGCCACCTAGCCACCCCTCCAGAGTCCTTCTTAAAACAGTATTGTTGTTACCATAAACAATATTTTCTTGGTTCTGCTTGTTTTGCTCTTCATTATTTTATTCAAATCTATCCATTTTTTCTGAAATCATTGAATTCATCATTTCTTATGGCACAGTAGTATTCCATCAGAATCATATGCCACAATTTGTTCAGTCATTCCCCAACTGATACACTTCCTTGTAATTTCCAGTTTTTTGCCATCATAAAGAGAGCTGCTATAAATATTTTTGAACATATAGTTTCCATATAGTTTTCCTATCTCTGTAGTCATCTTTGGAAATCGATCCAGTACTGCTATTATTGGGTCTAAGAGGGTAAAGGTAAGTTTATTAACTCTTTAGGCATAATTCCAAATTGTTGTCCAAAATGATTGGATTAGTTCACAGTTCAAACAATAGTGAATTTGTGTCCAAATTTTTCCACATCCCTTTCAACATTTGACACATTTCCCTTCAATCATTTTAGCTAATCTGAGAGGAATAAAATGATTTCTCAAGTTTGTTTAAATTTTCATTTCTCTAATCAAAATGATTTACAACTTTTTAAATATGATTTTTAATTGTTTTGATTTCTTCATTGGAAAATTGCTTATTTTTAAACTGCTTTCAAGATTTCCCCAGCTTCTCACCAGTTGCCTGGTACCTGTAGAGATTTGCTCTTCCCTTTCCCACTTTCTAACTCCCTTTTAAGCATTTAGATTTTAATCTCCTTTAGGTTAGGAATTGTCTTATTGCTTGCATTGCATTCCCTGCACAATTGATATTGTTGTCCTTCATTCTTGAAGAAGAAGGTGACATCAGGGAGATGATGTCATGACATGCACATGAATTGGATTTGAATGAGGAGGTGTTGTGGTAAGTCACTAGTCTCCCTTTCTCCTCCAGAGCCATTTGGGTCCGGTGGCCAGATACAAATCAGGAAGACTAAACATGACCTTGAATTTGAGGCAGTCAGGGTTAAGTGACTTGATCAAGATCGCACTACTACTAAGTATCAGGTCAAATTTGAACTCAGGTTCTCCTGACTCCAGGGCTGATGCTCTAACACACTTCCTCTCTGTTACATAGTAAGAACTAGATAAATGCTATGTCTTCTGTCTGTCTCTGTCTATTTCTCTTTCTCTGTCTCTGTCTATCTATCTTTCTATCGATCTATCCATCTGCTCCTTTTAAGAGCTTATACATGCTAAGAATATCATTTTAATTCCAAGATTTCAAGATCTCAATTTCTGCAGTTTTAAAAAATTATTATTGATTTTCCTTTTGGTTAGGCCTCATGAAAACTTTTTTCATACATGTTTGTAATTCTCCAAAGTATGTCCTTCACAATCTTGAACATTCTGGTTCCTGTTGTCCTCTCTTGTGAGATGTCTGAATGAAAAGTCGTAAGAGATCTGGAAAGTGTTTGCTTCACATTGAAATCCAAATCACATGTGCAGCACATTCCCAAGAGAAGTCTTTAAGTCAAGCAGGAGAGCACCCATAAAGCTCTGAGATATCATCTCTGAAAAAAAGAAAATAGAGTGAGGGTCATCTGAAAAGGTCATATGGATCCCTAAATAAGACTTGACTGACATTCTCTTTTCCCAAGAAGGGTAGTTTTCCATTAACTATAAGAAGTGGAATACACCAAAAGGTCTTATGCTTTCCAGAAATAGCAAATTTCTAATTGTGACCCATTGAATTACTAAAGAGCAATTAGTCATTGCAGTCAAAGAAATCTTAAGTACACTAACTGTTAAGTAGACTCCAGTGGGTTCTGCTCATTAGTCAGGTTTCCAGTGGGTTCTGCTTATTAATCAGATTTCTCTTTGTGATCAGAATAGTATATGCTATATAAGCTGGGAATAGATATTGGCAGGGAGCAAGGAAAAGGATGCATGAGAATAGAATAGACATCTTTCTCATTATTTAGCTTCAGATTTTTTTCTCATTTGGACAGGAGCAACCTTAAGGGGAAACAACTTGGTACAGATTGATGTTTACTGAAAACCAAAAGAAAAGAGAAAAATGGTTTTGAAAAGGAGATTGGTTTGATATAAGACAGGCTATCCTGATTCGATTCTTTTCAATATTGAAATATATGATAATGGCATAACGTCTTTCTCCCTCAATGTGTAAACATCCCCAATCCAAACCCTATGAGATCCTACTGAGTTTAAATTTTGAAGGATCTTAGTTTGTTCAATAGAGAGAGATATGGAAGAAATGTTTTACTTCCATATTTAAAAAAAAAAAATCTGTGATTGCATCTATTTTAGGAACTCCCTCCACAGAGTTGGATGATGATAGAGAGATACTATGAAGCTCTGTGACCCTCTCAAAAAAAAAAATGATCCCCTGATGGTCAGCCTCTCAGATCTTTTAGACTTTGGTCTTTGTATAACAGAAATACAGTTTTGATGTTGGATTCATGTTAGAAGCCTTTCTGGGTAGCTTGACCTGACTGAATCTTGCATTCTCTTAGAATAAACTTTACTTACCCAGAATTCGGTGACACAGTGGGGTACCAAAGAGGACTTTGGTAGAAGATGTATTACCGAAACATCCCTGAGTAGTGATAAGAGCTCCTGGAGAAAAGAAATAATGTAGGTGAATGAAGGGAGGATTTGTTTTTTTCTTGCTCCTAAAAGGCTATTTTAGATTTTGGAAATGAATGTTGGATTTAGATTTTCACCAGTTGGATGCCATATTTCCCAATTAAATGGAGGATAGAGGCCTTGTTTTTATTCTTTTTTTATAATTTTATAAGCTACTTGAGGTTCATTTTTGTTTTTATATGCCAAACATCTAATAATGTTCTTGGTGTATGGTCAACATTTAATAAATGCTTATTCATTGTTTGGAGTATTTTTATGACTTTCACAGTCTATAGTTATCTAGTTCATCTCCCTCTTTTTAAATCAACTGAGATAAGGGCAGCTAGTTGTTGTAATGGATAGATCCTTGGACCTTAACTCAGGACTATTTGAGTTCAAATCTGACTTTACTTACTAGACATATGACCCTGGGCAAGTCATTTAACCATGATTGCCTCAGTTTCCTAAATTGTAAAATGAACTAGAGAAGGAAATGGCAAACTCTTCCAGTATCTTTGCCAAGAAAATTTTAAATGGGGTCCTGACATATTGGGCATGATTGAAATGACTCAATAATAACAACAACAGTATGTTAAAGACATTGTGCTGACTGAACAACAACAAACTCAGATACAGAAGACTGAGGTGACTTGCCTGGGCTTATGTAGGTTGGTTGCAGAGTTGGTATTTGAATCCAGACTCTTTGACTTCAGATCTAGTGCTCTTTCCATTTTGTGATGAATCCCTATTTCAATAAATACATAGAATAAAATTAAATGAATCAACAATATTTCTAGTTGGATTCTTCAGCAAATCGACAACAGCTTTATTTGTGAAACTCTGCATCTTAGAGAAAGTTTAAATGTATTCAGGTCTAACCAAGCAATCTCCCACTCAAAGTGAGGATTTCTACATCTTGGGCAGAGATTCATTCAGGGTCTGTTTGAAATATTTGTTGACTGGTTGATTAATCGATTAATTAGTACATTCTATATTTTATTTGATTATAGGAGGATATTGCTATCTTTGCACAGAATGTATGCCTTAGTATATTCTGGAAGCAAAGGGGGGTGAGTTTTCCAGAAAATTTATATGATTGTTTTAGCTATGATATATGTACTAGAGATGGGATGTGAAATCCTCTCCCTTTTTATTTGATGTTTATTCTCAGTTTAATTGTCTTCCCACTGATGTCATCTAAACAGTCTTGTTTTTCTAGTTCTTCCTTGGACACTTACATATCTTCCTGTCTTCTACTAACAGCTTCCAGTATCCATTATGTTCCTTTTGCTGGTTCTGCTTTATCACTCGTGGTTTCCTGTGTATGTTCCCAGGAGAGTGTTCTTTCCATTAGAAGGATTTCCTTGTGGGCAGCTCTGCCCAGTGTATATGTGTGTGTGTGTGTGTGTGTGTGTGTGTGTGTGTGTGTGTGTGTGTGTGTGTGATGCAATACTGACAATGGAGAGAGTCTATTCAATAAAACACATCTTTTTTCCCAGTACCTTCAGTAAGCAAATAGGTCATCCATCATCAAGGAGTACTTATTATACACCCATGTCCTCCTAGTAGTGTTTTACAGGTAAGTCCACAAATCAAGGCAAAGATAGTGTTTTGGCTACTCAGAGTTATTACTATTTTTGTGCTACTTCTGTGCAAAATTGCATTGTGAATGAAATTTTTGTCATACCATTGTTTACCTTGTAAATTGCTGGTGGAGATATTTTATTTCATGAAGGTGTGCCTTTGGAAAATGCTATAAAGTCTAAGGTACAGAGGCAGTACTTGACATATAGGAACTTGATTAGCATTTATTTATTGTGATCAATTTGATTGAAAGTTGATTGCTAAATGAATCTTGTCCTGAACTCATTAGGAGAACTTTGATTTTTAAAGTTTTATGGTGAATTTCTTTATAAGTAACTATTGTAAATTTCTGTGAATTGGAGTTAAATTAGATGATTTAGAAGGTTCCTTGCAGTTCTGAAATCTATGAACATTTGAAGTGATGCAGAGCAAAGCGAGTAGATCAAAGAGAATAATACAACTGCAAATTGGGAAGGGAAAAACAGAGCTCAACCTTGAAAGAACTCTGTGGAATGAAATGATCCATCATGATTGCAGAGGATCAATGATGAAGCATGCTTCCTACTTACTGACAAGGAAGTCCTAGACTAGAAGTACATAACAAGTCAGACATTCTCAGATGTTTCAATTTGCTTTTGCTTATTTGTGGCAAAAGATATTTTCTTTGTGTCAGATGAGGTAGAAGAAGAAAATGGGAGGTGGAGGTTTATGCCATAAACATATTAAAGAACAGGAAAAAGCATTAATGACATATTTATTAATATTTTTAATGAACAGAAGATGATAGGAAGGAATTTGAGAGAGAGACAGAGACAGAGAAAGAGAGAGACAGAGAGAGACAGGGACAGAGAGACAGAGAGACAGACAGGCAGACAGAGACAGAGACAGAGAGAGAGAGAGAGAGAGAGAGAGAGAGAGAGAGAGAGAGAGAGAGGAGAGACAGGGCAAACAAGACAGCTTTGGATCTAAGATGTTGAATTTGATATATTCTTTTTAAAAACCAATCTCTAAGGATTTGCAATTTTATTTATAATCCTCTATTTTTTGGTTCTTTTTAGTATATAGAAATGGTCATTTTTGTTGATGTTTGTCAAGTTCAGAATAACAAAAATAAGTGGAATTAAAGTTCAAAAAAAGGTGGTTTCATTTTACTTGCCAATCTAATTTTTTGCATAATTTCAGATGTCCATATGTCAGATTTACTTAGATATCTGTAAAGTGAACATGAATGTTTCAAGAGATAAGACTACAGTCTAGACTAGCCAACTCAAGCACACAGATCATCATTGTATCTCAGGGGAAGAAATTACATTAATATCATTTTGCAGGACCCCTTCAAAAGTCTACAAGAGTAATTCCTGATGAGAAGCAGAGGGTATGGGAAGCTTCGAGGTATGAGTCATCTGTGAATTTGTTGAGTTGTGATGATAAAGTGCCTTTTCAGAACTTCCCATCCTCCCTTCAACCTGACCCTGAATAGCTTTTTCCTCATGAATGATAAGAAAGAGAAATATCTTTTTTCTTCTACCTCAGCCACTTATAACCTGTGTGATCTTGGACAAATCTTTGAAATTCCTGAGACCTCAGTTTCCTTATTTGTGAAGTGGAAGATCTATGAGATCTCTTCTAGTTCTAGAGCTATGATTCTGTGATCTATAATAGACTGCAAATTGGCTAGAGAACCATTTCTCTGGTTTTTCTGCTAAAAAGGGGGGGGAGTGATCAAAGACTCTTTAAATTAGGGGTTCCATAGGACTGACATTGTATTCATTCCACAGGAAACTGTTCCTTTGACAACTCTCCAATAGATGGTTTGAATTAGTCTAGGTCCCTTTGCTGCCTATTTTCAAAGTCCTTTTTTTTTTTTCACAGACACTGACGTAAGACATTTTTCAACTGAGGTCCCACAGGATGGAACTCCCTCTGGCAATTTCCCAGACTCTTCTTGACATCAGTGAACAGCTGTCTAGTTTGGGGCTTTGCTGCACAAGGAATATGCCTTCTATCACTGGCACCTCTTTGCTGAACTTTGCATATCACGTGGAGGTGTGTGATGAAACTTATACCCAGAGCTTCCTCTTTGTGGGAAGTCCAGGTTTGCTTCAATTTGATGACTTCATGTGAAGTTAGTAAGAGAAACAAACCTACTTATTCTAGCCATTCATGTCAGTGGTCATTGAGCGATGTTCTTTGATATGGCCTTCCTGCTTGTGGCTAGGTAATTGAAGAGAAGAGACAGCTTCACTGTCCAAGTGTGATAATATTTATAAAATGCTTAGAATGGTACCTGGCCCATAGTAGGTGTTATTTAAATTCTTATTGCCTCTGTACTCTGTACAAATAACTACAAAAGCTACTTGAAACAGTGACAAGTAACTGAGAGTAGATAATGTGATTTCTCAGGTGACTTTCTTCCCAACTCTTTTTCCTTAGGCATTTAGAGTATCTGTAAAAAACCATGGAGTTAGAATTCATACATAAATAAAATGTTTATCAAGGATAATAAAAATTCTCAAATCAGCAAGAGGAAGGCAGGAGAATCTCAGAACAAAATCTGGTCTAACTGAACTAATCTCCTCATACTCCAAAGTGTTCTTTCTACTGATACTTTTCTTAGTAAGTTTTTATATTCTTAATGTCTAACATCCACCCCCCCCCCCCCCCGGTACTTCACAGCAATAACCCAAAAGGCACTGCTTCTGCCTTGTCAGAAATATAACAGGGTCTGTTATGAGTGGCATTATGGGGAGATAGATGATTTTAATTATACAGAGCACTTAACAGGAGTACTCTACCCAGAATGTAGACAGTCTATATCATTTGATACAAATCAAATCGTAGACATGGGTTAAAATGTCCCATCACTTCTGTGTTTTTTTCTAATTAAGAAGAGTTAATATCAGAGAGCATTTGGGTTGAAATAAAACTTAGAATTTTTGAAACATAACTAGAGATAATTTGAGAATTCAAAGAATCTTTTACTAAGTCATAATTTAGCATTTCATATGAAAGAGAAAACTCAGTACTATAAAACATTGATTGGCTAGAGCTAGCAGTGAACTAGAATTTTTTTCTCTAATGGATTTTATGTGATCTTCCTTCCCCCTTCCTTCCTTCCTTCCTTCCTTCCTTCCTTCCTTCCTTCCTTCCTTCCTTCCTTCCTTCCTTCCTTCCTTCCCTCTTCCTTTCTTCCTTCCCTCTTCCTTTCTTCCTTCCTTCCTTGTTTCTCTTTTTATGATATGTTATAAATTGAAGAATGGGAATCTGAGGGAATAACAATCAATTGGGGAATGATTCACTGAGTTGTGGCATATAAATATGATGGAATACTATTGTGCTGTAAGAAATAATGATAGAATTGATTTCAGAGAAATTTGATTTTGGAGACACATACACACACACATACACACACATACACACACACACACACACACACACACACACACACACACACACACACACCCCAAATACTCAGTGGGGAAATTAGTCTTGCTTGGCTAGATATGTTTATTAAAATTGTTTTGTTTTTCTTTTGTTCTCAATTTGGTTGGGATGGGGAGGAGGCACAGAGGAAAAATATAAAATATAATTTTGCCCTATATCTGATCATTTCAGTGCAAAAGGAAAAAGAAAATATAAATCATTTTTTCTTGTGAACAAGGATCCATTCTGTAGTTGACAAGGTTCTTATCTGTTAGGGGTTTTTTTTTTAAGCTACTATATGTGTTAGGCCCAAGCAATCACCCTATACCAATGTTCACTGTGTTCTTAATCTCTGATTCTTCTGTTGATGTGAATTCATGGATTAATATTGGCTTCTGAAAAACAGAATATTCAAAACCAATGAAAAGCTGATGCCTTGACAAGACAAAGTTATTTGTCTTGACCAAGGGATCTCCTAGGTCAAGACAAATAACTTTGTTGATTGACTTTTTAGCTCATTAACTAATCATTGTCTCTGGATCCTCTCTATAATCTTAAAAAAATGAAGGATAGAAGGAAACAAAAAAAGCAGGAAAGAAGGGGGGAGGGAAGAAGGAAGAGAGGAAGAAAAAAAGGAAAAAGGAAAAAAGGAAAGAAGGAAGGAAGGAAGGAAGGAAGGAAGGAAGGAAGGAAAAAGGAGGGAAGTAGGGAGAGACGAAGGAAAAAAGTATATGAGAAAGATTATATATCCTGCTTTTTTCTTCCTTTTCACATCTATTACTGTGTTGCTAAAATCTCCGGTGCTCCTGATAGGGTTAAGTACACTATCCCTCATTTTAATTAGATGAACTACAAGGACTAATTTAAATATTTCCAGCCCTTAAAATATTTGGATCATAAAAAGCAAAAATATTCTATATATGATATATTTATTCTACCAATATATTGCAAATTTCTTCCTCACAGAATTTTATTGCCTACCTCACCACCAAGGGAGTTTTGATGATGTTTCATAAGTATGTCATCATATCACACTCCCCTCCCCTAAATTTTACAGGCTTTATATCACCTTTAAGATCAAATATAAACTCTTCTGTTTGACACCTAGAATTCCTTATTACCAACTACTTCTCATCTTAGCATTCTTTTTTCATTTCCCTCTATGCACTCTATGGTCCAGCCATACTAATTTACTTGTTTTTCTACAGAACAAAGTTCCATTTTTCATATCTGTGCCTTTATGTGAGCTTTTTCCTCATGCCCAGAAAGTTCTTCCTCCTCTCTGCCTCTTAGAATTCAAATAGGTCAATAAACATTAAGGACCTACTGTGCACCCAAAACTACTAAAATATAAAAAGAGGCAAAGGAAAGTCCCTGCCCTCAAGGAACTTACATTCTACTGAAAGAGATAATATACAAACAAATATAAAACAAATCAAGCTATATACAGGATAAATAGGAAATAATTAACAGAGGGAAGGCTCTGGAATTCAAAGGGGTTGGGGAAGGCTTCCTGTAGAAGTTAGAATTCTAGGCAGGACTTAAAGGAAGCCAGGGAGGTCTAAGGAGTTTGAATGGGGGAAGGAGACCAGGTATGGGGACAGCCAGAGACAATATACAGAATAGAGATAAGAAGTGTCTTTTTCATGAGGCCAATATCACCAGATCAAAGAGTATGTGTTAGGGAATAAAGTGTAATAAAACTGGAAAACTAGGAGGGGATAGGATATTAATGACTTTGAATGCCTGAGTATTTTGTATTTGCTTGTGGAGGAAATAGTGAGCCACAGAAGTTTGTTGAATAGGGAAATGACAGGATTGGACCTGTGTTTTAGGAAAATCATTTTAATGAATGAATGGAAGATGAATTGGAGTGGAAGGAGACTAGAAGTAGGCAAACCCACCAGAAGACTATTGCAATAATCCAAGCATGAAGTGGTAAAGTTCTGTACTAGAGTGTGGCAGTATCAGAAGAGAGAAGGATTCCTGGCTTCCCTTATAAACTCAACTTACTTAATATGTTCTCTAGGACTTCCTTACCAGTCCCTCTGGCTACCTTTTACCTGTTCTTCATTTTGTATATATGCACACATGTATAAACACACACATATGTATAGATAAAATGCACACAACTATTTGTTTAAGCATATGTGTATAAATCAATATACATACATAAATACATATACACACATATGTAGTTTTTTCCATAGTATGGACTTAGTAAATGTTTGTGGGTTAATTGATGTTTGATGTAGTATCATTGCAATCAGTGGATTGTGGCCCACTTTGCTAATTCCAAAGAGAGTGATTAGTGGATGAGATTTGTCACCCAATCTTAACTATGTTTACTGTAATTCTAATACAAATGAGAGAATTTCTATATTTTTCATTCTTTGATTTGATCTTGTTACTACTGTGGAAATGTTCTAAGCAGTTTGGAATATTGGCTTCTTCTTGGTTGAAGTTTGACCAAAAGGCACTGACCCAGCTCCTGAAAATGCAGCTGCCCCACTCCCCTCTGAGTCAGCAACCTATGGAAATCATTCAACTCTGATTAAATCATCCTTCCAAACCAAGATTTATGAATGGAAACAGTTAATGATCTGAAGGCAGTTAATTGTTATAATTTATTTTATGCTCTAATTATGTAGCATCTCATACTATATAACTGTTACCTTCTCATGTTATTTATTCAGAAAGACCAAGTGATTGGGACTTTTTCAGTTTTCTCCTCATGATACTTTCCCTCCTCCCAACCAATCTAGGTCACTACAAGAGACCCAGACTAGGATACAGTGGCATGTTTTAGGTTTTCTTAGCTTCAAAGTTACTCAGGGTCAGCAGAATGGTTCAGTTCATTGCACTGTGGAAATTCATTTATTTTCTTATAGTCCAGGGAGTTCTCTGACAATTTCATTTGGCAAATCTTATGCAAACTGTGCCAATGTCTCAGAAAGAGAATTGAGGAAGCTCCGTAATGAAAATCCAATTTTCATGTGGGTATCACTCATTTCTCTCCAACTGCTATTTAAAATCAAATATAGGAATTTAACCTCCGCAAAAGTCTTCCTCTGAGGTCACATCATGACATGAAGGTGACTGTGTTCTTCAGCAATACTGTAAGTTTTGGCAGTTTCTGCAATGCATGGATGGTTTTGATAATAGACTGAGTTTACAAAGTTAAACTAGTAGAGACATTCTCATAACCAGCATCACCAGAAGGTGGATGCTGGAGCTATAATTTATCAGTGGCAACCCATGGTAACAAATCCCCAAGTGTCCATAGCCCTGTGCAGTAACTTTCTGCTTTTATAGTTATGGTGGTAGAGAGATTGAAAGAGGGGTGAGAGTATAGAGAATTATGTTTATAAACATTAATTTAACTATTATTGCTCTCTTTGTTAGAGCCTTGTTCAGAGCCTTTGGAACATTATAATCTTTTAAGAATCATAAGTTCAGGTAACCCAAAGTGTCTTTTCATTGTCTGTCCTTCCCCTCTTGGATTCCCTGGACTCTTTCAAATTCCTATTTCTGCAGGAAGTCTTTCCTTTCTTCTCCCCCCACTTCAATGTCTAATTTTGAGATTGCCTTTCTATAAATTTTTCAAATACATAGTTATTTGCATGTGGTCTCCCTCATAAACATGGAAGCTCCTTGAGGGGAAGGAATCATTGACTAATTAAAATTTTGGTTGATTGACCCAAAGGCATTGACATATAATATCATAGGTTTTGAACTGGAAAGGACCACATAGGCAATTCAGGCCAAACCCTTCATTTTATAGTTGAGAAAACGAGAGCCTAAGATGGTTGATTGATTTGCTCAGATTCACACAATTAGTGAGAGTCCTAGGCAGGATTTGAACTTAAATCTTTCTACTAGTATTCTATCAGTTGGCCTCCAAGGTGATAGGCATAAACAGATTGCAGTGGTAGGTTGTAGTTTAGGCAATGTACAATTGGAAGAGGAAGCAAATTGGTCATGCAGAAAGAAATAAGGATAACACTTGGGTAGCCTCAGTGTTGCACTAGTATCCATAAAGAATGAATTCTAAGGAGTTTTGCTTGAACTCTGACCTCATTGATTCATCATTGGAAGCATGATCTTCATTCATGAGGTCACAACCTATTGAAGTATTGTAGCACAGGGACTAATTGAAGCAACAACTAAAAGTTGTAAGAAAAAAATTTACAAATGTTGGAAGAAATACAAATTTCTCTCATCTATCAGATGAACTTATCTGACCCCATCAGATTGGTTAATATGACAGAAAATGAAAATGACAAATATTGGAGGGAATGTGGGAAACTGGAATGCTAATGCATTGTTAGTAGAGTAAGGAACTGACTCAACCATTCTGGAAAATAATTTCAAAATGTACAGTCCAAAAGGCTATAAAAATAGAGCCATGCCCTTTGATTCAGCAAGGCTACTACTAGGTTTGTATTCCAAACTGATTTTTTTAAAAAAAGGAAAATGGCCTAAATGTAAAAAAAAAATTATAACAACTCTTTTTGGGATGACAAAGAATTAGAAATGGTGAGAATGCCCATCAACCCCATCAGGGACTAAACATGATAAAACAATGATGGGGATAGTTCCAGAAAAAATTGAAATGAGAAAAAGTGAAGCTAAAAGAATCAGGAATCATTGTACACAGGAAAAGTAATGTTGTAAAGATGATCAACTGTGAAAGCCTTGTGTCTGTGTTTTCTTTTATGAATAATATGGAAATATGTTTGCATGACTATACTTGTAAAACACATCAAATTATTTGCTTTCTCAATGAGGGTAGAGCAGAAGAGAATCTGAAAACTCAAAATATTAAAAACTAATGTTAAAATATTTGGGGAAATGAAATATTTTTTTAAAAAAGAAGGAAACTGGTATATGAAAAGTCAACATTGGGCAGCTAGTTGGTGCAGTGGATAGAGTACCCAGCCCTGGAGACAGGAGGATCTGAGTTCAAATCCCTTGGAGAGAAGCAGGACAGAAGAGTCAAAGATAGTGGTGGTTTAGATTCAATAAAGGACACTGATAACATTATATTTTACTGGATCTTAGGTTCATTCAAGTGGTCTAGCTTTACATTTATAAAGGAATAATTTTATTGTTAAGCCTTTTTATTTTTTCTATGGGACCTGTGATTTTATTGCTGTAGGGAGGTTCCCCACTAAGGAAACTCCTTTTGCCAGTATAGATTGACAACTGCTCTTCAGTTTTAGGCAGTTTCCTGGGCAGAGGGGTTTTATAACTTGTCTGAGGTCCTACGGATAGTTTGGAGCAAAGGTAAGACTTGAACATTTTTTAAATTTAATTTAATTCCCCCTCCCAGTTACATACAAAAACAAGTTTCAATATTCACTTCCAAAATCTTGAGTTCCATGTTCTTTCCCTCTCTCACCCTACTTCCTCTCTTTGAGAAAGCTAGTTACTTGAAAGATTAAAAATGTGTAGTCATAAAAAAACATTTCCACAATAGTCATGTTTTAAAAGTAAACATAACCCCCCCCAATAAAAAGAAAAGAGAAATCTCAAGAAAAATAAAATGAGGGGGGAAAAGTATGTTTCAGTCTATATTCAGATACCATCAGCTCTGTTTTGGGGATGAACAGATTCTTTATTCTAAATCCTTCAGGAACTCAGGACCTTTTGACTGATTCAACCATTCTGGAAAATAATTTCAAAATGTACAGTCCAAAAGGCTATAAAAATAGAGCCATGCCCTTTGATTCAGCAAGGCTACTACTAGGTTTGTATTCCAAACTGATTTTTTTAAAAAAGGAAAAATAGAATATTCTTACATTTTCTAATTAGTAGGAGGGATGGAGATAAAGGGAGGAGACACCCAACTCTTTCTTCTTATTTGAGAATATGGAAATGGTAATATTTTGAATCAGGGTTATTTAACAACTTGAGGAGAATCACAAGATGAAATGGAAACCTCTACAAGTTTGTGGAATTGAGTATGAATCCAGTATAAACTCAAGAATATATAAATGATCCTCTGTTAGTTACTGAGTAGTCCAGAATTTTGATTCTCCCAAAATACTTTCTGTGACATTTGAACATAATTGTGTTGATGCATCTCTGAAAGGACCAAAGGCAGACTGTTTTCCCCCTTAATTTTTGAGGGAGCACTTCCTCCCAAAGGTAAAGGAGGAAAAAAGGAGAGCCCTCATTACATTTACTTAGAATTATTGATTTAGAGAAGCATTTTCAAAATCTGCTTGTTATTCATCAGAAATAGTTATCATCTAGTTAGTATTGGAAAGACCTTGAGGGCTTTTAAAAATTTTCTTATGGAAGATTGATGGTGATTCTGGGTTTTGGCTTTGACATGTAGAGATAATTGGAATTTGAAGAACAGAAAAAAATTTTCATTTCAACATTGATTTGGTGGCTAGCACAAATGCATTATGCTGACTCCCTTGGGTCTTGGAAGGCATTGGCAAACAGGGCTTTAACCGGTCAGTATGTAAACATGCCCTTCCTGCTCAGCAAGATACTCTGTCACTCAGGCAAAGGTCAGATGAAAACAATGGGTCATGCTCTGTGTCCTCAAGGTCAGTGGGCTCTACATTGACATTCCCACAGAAAGGTTTCCAAATTCCAGTCTCAGAAGTCCTCTAGGACTGAGCTTCTTTCTCCCACAAATGTGATGTATGTGGTACTGGAGGAGAAAGGAAACTTTTGGAGAGAAAGCTTTGAAATCCATCTGTGAAATCTCTCTAAGTGATGCAAGAATCTTTAGGAGAAGATAAGAAAGCACTTCCCCATGGGATTAAGGGAAATTCCCGTAAAGCTGTTTTCAGATCCTGTTTTCAAAGGCAAAGTAGAAAGTTATACTCCAAATTTTATCAGTGTAGAATAGCAACCAATCAAGATAAGACTAAACCCTTAAATGAATTGTACACTTGAAGTATGTGGATGTTAAAGACAATTCAATGCTTCACTAGATAGTTGGGGAGGAGGGAGAAAGAGATAAATGGTAAATATAAATAGCAATTTAGCTGATAAAATAGATGATGGAGATATAGTTAGGGGAGAGAGAGAGAGAGAGAGAGAGAGAGAGAGAGAGAGAGAGAGAGAGATTTTCTTCACCAATGAAACCAGAGCAAGTGAAAATAAATTATATCTCTATCATATGCATATTCAGTTAAAGATGCTAAATAAACAAATATATCTTTAATAAATGTATAAATATATATTCATGCATTGAATATATGTATATTTACACACATTCATATAAATGCATCACAGTTTGACATAATTAAAATAACATCACCTGGAGAATACTTCTTAAATATATCCTCCAAGTATGTGGGGAATTTTAGTAAAATATAACCAACTATTAGAATTGTAAATATAAGCTGACAAACCATATGAAATAATTCCTTTGGTGTTGATTGTTTCTTTTAAATTTCCAGTATCTTTTGTGTATTTCTCAAGTCTAATAATGGCTAATTTTTAAAAAAATCAACTTTTTAAACTCTAAATCAATGCCTATAGACATATGTAATATGTCTATTAGACATATGTAATACATGTGCACATATGTTTTACACAGACACATATGTTTTAACATGCGCAGAGAAATTGCAGTCCATATCAAGAGAAACAACAACATAGTTCCTTGATTTATACTGAAGAATGCTTCAAGAACTTTTATTGACCCATCTTTAGCTCATTGGGAGCAGTTACATAAAACTATAGAGCTGTGTTTCATTGAAAGTGTAACATATTAAAACTCAAGTCTGCTCCCCTTCAGATGAAATGCATTTATGTATTGTCTATGTATGTGTATGTATGGTGATGGTGTTTTTTCATCTTTTGAATGTGGAGATGATCAATGACACCACAAAGTTGAGTTCAAGGTACAGTGTGTTTTGCTGTGACTGATCAGTCTAATATGAGTTTAGAATCTACCACAGTTTGGGCACAAATAATGTTTGAACATTTGAGCTGGAGATGTCTCTAAATTTGCGTATGTTACCATTTTCTATTTGCTAGTTCAATTGAGAACTTGTAGGATATATAGAATTACATGCATTATATATATTATGTGTATAATATATTATACATATTTACATGTGCTATGTATATATATTATATATATTACACATATATAAAGAGATAGATATTCCTTGAATTGCAAAAAAGTTGACTTGGCAATAGTCTAGGTATATATGTATTTATATGTGTTCAAAGAGGTTAAATGCATATTTACATGCTTATATAAAGATATAAATATCTTCAATATTTATATTTAGCACATAAATATACATATATTTATATTAATGTATCAAATTTTGACACAATTAACATTTCAAATGGAAAATATTATTTAAGTACATTCCCCAATATGTGAAGAATTTTAGTTCTATACAAATTTGAAAATTATAAAAATGCTATGGAGGATATCATATCTGTACATATATAATATTTATGCATGTATATATATGTCTATTCATTTATCTGTTCAACTTTAGATAAGTATAGGCAAATTTGAAATATATGTGAATATGCACACATTTGTATGTATAGGCACACATAGATAAGAAGCATTATCTGTTGCCTTCCCCACCCCACTCATAGGCTTTAATGCCTTATTCTAGGCCTATGCTGGTTTGGTATCATGACTGCTTTAGACCAATATAAAAGAACTCTCTTATGGAATGTTGTTCATATACCATCTTGGCCTCATTTTTGCATTTTTAATTAATGGCAGCTCAGTTAATTACATGTCTGGTAATTATCTTATATTTGACAGAGATAACTAAAAATATATAGCTAAAAATAATAAGATGGTTGGGGAAGTGTATCTTCTGAAATCAATTTTACTACTTCAGAATTATCCTTCTGAGTACACACATGCATACACATACCACATCCAAAACAACTTAAAAAAAAGTTTCATTTTCTCTCTTTGAACCCACAGTGGTGAGATAAAATAGGTACTTAAATGTTTGTTCCTTCCTTGCTTGATTTGCTGCCTCCCTCTCCACCAACACCAATTTTTTAACTATTTACTTCAATAAAATATTATTTTCTTGAATTGTTTCTCTCTTTGTATTTGTATCTCCAGTACCTAAAATATGTTTAGTACGTTGCTGCTGTTCAGTCGGTTTCAGCTTGTTGGATTTGAACTCACATCTTCCTGATTCCAGGCTCTATCAACTATCCCACATTAGTAAATGTTAGTTATTGATTACTTCTATCATCCATGTTTACATAGGTATTTATATATATATATATATTGAAATTTACATGCATATAAATATATCTATATTTTATTTAGGGTCTTTATGACTATAAATTTCAGAGAAGAAATCAATCAACATTAGGAAGATTAATTTCAACAATAAGAGTTCTCAATTTAAATGAAATCATTATATATATATATATATATTATATATATATATATATATATATAATATGATATGTATTTTTTTCCTATATAGAAACAGAATATTCTATAGTCTCTGGTCTAGCCAAGGAGGGATGAGTTTTATCCAGCATTCTGTGCAAGAGTGGAACAAGTACTAGGACCGATGAGCCTAGAGCAACTTCTGAAAGGCCACATTGGATAAGCTGGTTATTGACAGCATACATAATACTGTTAGGTCTGGTCAGAGCATCCCTGGTATCCCATATGTCTTCTTAAGGTCTCTGCATTGGATGCCCCTGTCACTGAATATTTTTTTAAGGTAAAATCCTCTAACTTGGCCATTCTTCAAAAGACACATCTAGTCATGCATGTATGCTTGTTTTTTCTCTGTGTGAGAAATGCTATTATCTGATAATTTTATAGGATCCAGTCCTTATGCCACCTGTATGCTTTATCCATGGAAACACAGTGTGAAGGAATGAAGTTCAGCACATAAACTCATCTCTGAACCTTCTAGTGGTTCCTGAATCCAAACATTTCAGAAGATGGGTCCTTGGGGGGGGGCAGTGAAGTAGAAGGTGGGGAGGGGAAGGGAGAAAAGATGCCTTGGATTCTACCCTTCTCTTCCAGATTGTTATAGTTTGTGGGTAGATTACAGGAAAAAGAATGTGGAAATCCAGTGATATTCCAAATATTCCAAAATTATTCCAAATCATCCTGGGAGACTTAGATGATTTAGAGTCTTAGAGAAGTAGATCTTTTTTTAAAAAGATAATTCCATGTATTTTTAAAGTGCATACATTTATAGTTCAAGAATTAATGACAGAGAACACATTTTTTTTTTCCCAATCACCCTTCACCTTGATGCTATTTTGGCATGATCTCTTGACTTCCAGGCACATTCACATCAAACTTCCTGCCTCAAGAGCCTGATTCTGGATCCTAAGCATGAAAAGACTCTGAAGAAATCTTGCACTAATTTTAGAAATCCATGGGAATATTTTAAAAAATCATCTCGAAGTTGATTTTTTTTATTCAAATGTTCAACATTTGTCATTTTCAAATAACCAGGGGGTAAAGAACAAAATGATTCCACTTCATTAGAAGTGTAGGAAAAGTGGTAAAATGAGCTAAAAATATGACTCACTTAGGACTCCAGGATTCATTTCTCAGAGGGATATGACTCAACTGCCTCATTGTTACAGAAAAAAAAAATACTTCAAGCGATTTGTCAAAATCTGTCCAGAATCTTTAAAATCTTTTCTTATTTTTAAAAATGCACATTAAAAATAGAACTATTTTTGAGAAATAATTTTGGAAAACACCCAAGATACATACTCATAGAGGTAATGAATGAGATTGTCCTTCTCTATCCACCCATCAAACAAATCAAATAATAGCAACAACAACACACATATACACACAAAACAAATATATACACAAAACAAGAACAAAGAAACAAATAAAAAAACAGTTGCTTTACTTCATGAAGAATTTGTTGTATAAACCTTAGAAATAATGCTTTTAGTATCTTACTGAATTAACAAAGTAAACTGTGCCCTTATGATTGCATTCTTTGTTTGAAATTCTGATGAGAAAAGCCTCTGAGTGATAGCAAAGAACAAAGTCTGTTGTTTGAACTCAAAGTTTATCATGATGTAATGCAACAAAATTAGGAGGGGAAAGGTGGCTTGCTGTGTTTCCCCATACTTTGTAAATGGAATTCTTAGAGATTCTGACTCCTGTTTTGATAGTTTATATTAGATCTTCTTTTAAAGCCTAAATCCTGAGCATAATTAGGGATCTTCTAGTAACTTACAAAAGGATAGAGGATCTATGTCAGTTAATGTTTGTGGGGACCTAGTGAGCAGTTATATAATTACAGATTTTGAGCCAGAAAAGTCATCGGCTCCAATATTTTCACTTTTCATTTGAGTTACTGGAGTCTCATAAAGATGACATGATATATAGATGAGCAGACGTGAAGGCATTAATATGGGCATAGGTATACTTAGACTGCTATCTCCTCTTTCTCCTCTGTCTGTGTGACATGAAGAAATGGTTCTCCTTGCAAAGCCAAGTCCTCTGCCTGTGCAAGAGATCTCATTTAATACTATCCTTTCCAAGCAGATACCCTCTACCCTCCTTCCCTCACTCTCTTCTTAACTCTACAGTTTGTCTTTAACCTCATCATTCAACTGAAACAATTCTCCCCCTTGTTACCAGTGATCTTTTTTGCTTGCCAATTTAAAGAATGACCTTTTCTCAGTCTTCATCCTTTTTGACCTCTGCAACTTTTGCCACTGTCATTTCCTCCTTTCTGATATTTTCTTCTCTCTAGTCTTTTGACATTCCTCTATCTTGGTTCTCTTCTAATATGACTGTTTCCCCTTGGTTAGCTTTGCTGGATCTTTACCTAGGGAATCTGCTAAGTGTATGTGTTTCCCCCACCCTGCCTCTCACCCTCCATGTCTCTGTTCTGGGCCCTCTACTCCTCTCTATATAGTATCTTGCTTGATGATCTCACCAGCTGCCATGAATTCAGTTATCTTCTCTATGCTAATGATTTGCATACATGTGTATCCCTCTTTAAACTCTCTCCTAATCTCTAAACCAGCTGCCTATTGGAAATCATGAACTGGATCTCCATAAACATTTAGACTCAAAATGAAGTGAACTCTTTATCTCCACCTTCCCTTCTTTTTTTTCCTAACACCTCTGAAGACATCACCCTTCCAAGCCCCTAGGCAGGATGAGTGGAGAGTGAAAGAGGAAGGGAAAGGAAGAGAGAAGGGAATAGAAGTCATCTTTGACTCATCATTCTTTCCTATCCCCTTTATCCCCATCCCATGTATAATCAGTTGCCAGCCTATTCTTCTGCTTTTTGTGTATAGACCACACATATACAGACACATATATGTATATAAGCATATACATACATATATGCATGTATATATTTATATATATAAATATATACATATAGAGAGAGACAGAGAGAGACAGAGAGACAGACAGAGAGAGAGAGAGAGAGAGAGAGAGAGAGAGAGAGAGACTGATTATCTTCTAGAGAAGATAGGATTAAATGAGATCACTTGTATAGGTAAAGGGCTTCGCCTTGCAAGGAGAAGGGCTACCTCTTTATGTGAGGAAGATGAGGTGAAGGAGAAGAAAATTGCAGAAGACATCTGAATTATATGAGATGAGGAGGGGAGAAAAGTATGTACTTGTTAAATGTTCTCCATTTTTTTTAGTGAAATTTGAGGCAAGGTTCTTAGCTGGCAGAGTGACGGGAGGAGGAAAAAGGAAGGGAAGGGAATAAGAGAGAAGGAAATAAACATTTATATATTGCATACTGTAGGCAGCTAGGTGGTAGAGTGGATAGAGTACCAGCCCTGGAATCAGGAGGAGCCAAGTTCAAATTTAGTCTCAGACACTTGACATTTACTAGCTGTGTGACCTTGGGTGAGTCACTTAACCCTGACTGTCTCACATCCAGAGCCATCTCCAGTCTTCCTTATTCATATCTAACCATTAGACCCAGAAGGCTCTGGAGGAGAAAGTGAAGTTGGTGACTTACTCACCAGCCCCCTCTCATTCAAATCCAATTCATGTGCATGTCATGACATCATCTCCCTGATGTCATGGCCTTCTCAAGAATGAAGGATGGGGTGGCTAGGTGGCGCAGTGGATAGAACATTGGCCCTGGAGTCAGGAGTACCTGAGTTCAAATCTGGCCTCAGACATTTAATAATTACCTAGCTGTGTGGCCTTGGGCAAGCCATTTAACCCCATTGCCTTGCAAAAGAAACCTAAAAAAAAAAGAATGAAGGACAAGGGACAGTTAGGTGACACAGTGGATAAAACACCATCTTGGCAGTCAGGAGGACCTGATCAAAGTTGGCCTCAGACACTTAATAATTACCTGACTGTGTATGACCTTGGATAAGTCACAGCTCCATTGCCTTGCAAAAAACAAAAACAAAAACAAAAAACCCTAAAAAAAGGAAGGACAAGCGTCATCATCATCATCATCAACATCATCATCACTGCATACCAGACAAAGTGCTTTACCAATATTATCTTATTTGCTCCTTGCAACAACCCCAGGAGATAGTTGCTTTATTTTTTATCATTTTACAGTAGAGGAAACTGAAGTTAACAGAGGTTAAATCATTTACCTGGATTACACAGTTGAAAAGTGTCTGAGGTCATATTTGAACTCAGGACTTCCTGATTCCAAGTCCAATGCTCTATTATCCTACAGATTATGGAAAGCTTGTGGAGAGATGAAGAGTTTTCGAAAAATCCCTAGGATTGGATACTGATTCAAGTCCCGGTCCTACTAATAATGCCAACCCAACTATTAAATGAGTATTATAATAATATTTGTCTACCAGGGTTGTTGTGGGCATCAATTGAGATAATAATTGTAAATCAACTTCCACAGAACCAGGTACAAAGTTTTTGCTTAATAAATGCTTTCTCCCTTTTTTTCTTCTAACACTACCTTATTGAAGAGGAACAGCTACCTCATGCAGTGAATAGGGAACTAAGCCTGGAGTCAGGAGGAACTAAGTTCAAATTCAGTGTCAAACACTTAATACTTACTAACTGTATGACCTTGGGCAAGACACTTAATCTGAATTTCCATACATCCAGGGACATCTCCAGTCATCCTGATTCGTATCTGACCACCAGACTCAGATGACTCTGGAGGATAAAGTGAGGATAGTGACTTAACACAGCACCCACTCAATCAAATTCAATTCATGATCTTGTCATGGCATCACCTTCCTGCTGTCATGATCTTCTTTAAGAATGAAGGGCAAACAGTGACAACATTATTGAGGACAGGGATGATTTAGTCTTGTCTTTGTATTCCAAGAACTTAGCAAAGTTCTGCACATAGTTAACTCTGTAATAAATGCTTGTTGATTGAGTCATTGATTCCTTGTAGAATTTTATCTCAGGGCATGCTTGCCTTTTGAATGCTCTTAAGAGTAAGGTACTAAGCTACCATCTCACTTTCTAAAGTGATAATTGGAGCAACCTCATTAAAATAAAGTTTGAGTTTTCACCAAAGAATTTCTTTATGGCAAAGGAAGTTGGACTAATGCTTTTAATAAATTTTTTGAACATCCACAATGTGCATTCTACGTAATTAAATAGAATAAACTTTAAGAACTGGTAATTTTTCATGAAGGTCTCTAGTTATCCCATGATTCTACTGATTCTTCTCCCAACCTGCCCTCAACTATAGGCCCTCAAAGCAAGAACATATTTTGTTTTAACAGTCCCTCTTTTTTAAAAGCAGTGTGGCACAGCATACCTGTGCTTGGATTTGGAGTCAAGAATTTTGGATTTTAATTCAGGTTTGGATACCAAGCATTTGACCATGAACAAGTCAGTCAATCTCCCTGAATCTCAGTTTCCTCATTTGTAAAATGAGTATTGTATCACTAGTTCACTAGGTTATTATGATAATCAAATGAAAAAATGTATGTAAATCATTTAAAAACTTTAAACTAAGGATTCTTAACCTTGATGAATTATCCACATTCTGGTGAAGCTTAGTGACTTTTTTCTTAGAATTTTGTTTTTAAATGCATGAAATAAATAGAAAACAATCCTAGTGAAATTTAATTTTATTGAAATATTTTTAAAAGTTCATAAGTATCAGATTAAAATCCTCTGTTTTAAAAGATTTTATAAATGTTCATTATTGTTCTTATTAATACTGATTTTAGTATCTATCTCAAAGGATTATGGTGAAGAAATGCTTTGTAAATCTTAAAATATTATGCAATATTTGACTTACAAATGTGAATTAAGCTATTATATTCTCAAAATGTTCTTCAGTTATTTATAGAGGATTTGTCATTTAGTCATTTTCAATCCTGTCTAATTCTTCATGATCCCATTTGGTGTTCTCTTGCCAAAGAAACTAGATTGGTCTGTCATTTCCTTCTTGTTTTTACAGATGAAGAAACTGAGGAAAATAGGATTAAGTGACTCGCCCAGGGGTCACCCACAGCTGGAAAGTATTGGAGACCAAATTCCTGACTCCAGACCTGATGCTCTATTCTGTGCCACCCAGGTATCCCAATTTATACAGAAAATTTTCCCTTTGAAAAATTCATTAGAGAACTTTTTTCTTAATATCCTACTCTGAGAATAATCTTGTAGCCAACAAATATTCCAGCAGATTTTACTGGAAGAACTGAAGGTTCTAAGTTTCTGGAATTCAGAAATTCTGGTCTTGTGTTAAATTAAAGATTGGGAAAGGTCACCTGGTTCAATTATTTCACTTAGTTCCATGGGCATTTCTCTATTTTCAAAATTCAATTTTGTTTTATTGTCTTCTTTTTAAATTGACTGTGTCATGTTTCCTTCTAAGGAATCTCATTTTTGAAATTAGTATTGTCACTATGATTGATGATTTGGGAGATAATATAGAATAGCGATTAAAACTTTCATGACCAGCTATTTTCAGTTAAGTCCACATCTTAAATTGGAGCTACATGGCCAAGGTGGGAAGCAGAGGGAACTAGAGAAACTTCATGGTTTAATTCCTATATTGCCCTACTATGTATTTGAATTTGGATAGGTAACTTCACCTCTTTATGAATTATTTTTTATTGTTTTTTCTTGTTGATAGCATTTTTTCAAATTATATGTAAAGATAGTTTTTAATTTCATTTTAGTTAGATTTTGAGTTTCATATTTTTCTCATTCTCTCCCTTCCCTTCTCCCTACCCAAGACAGCAAGCAATCTGATATAGGTTATGTACAATTAGGTTAAATATGGTTCCACATTATCCATGTTGTGAGGAAGAATAAGAAAAAAAGGGGACAACCTGGGAAAAGAAAAACAAAAAAACCCCCAAAATATGAAAATAGCTTGCTTCAATCTGCATTCATATTTCATAGTTCTTTCTTTGGAGGGAATGCCATTTTTTCTTCATGAGTCTTTTGAAATTGTCTTGGAACACTGTATTGATCAGAACTAAGTCTATCATAGTTGTTCATTGCATAATGTTCCTGTTATTAGGTATAACATTCTCCAGTTCTGCTCAATTCATTCAGCAGCAGTTTATGTAATTCTTCCCAAGTTTTTTTCTAAAATCTACCTGCTCAATATTTCTTAAAGCACAATAGTATTCCATTACATTTATACAATAATTTGTTATTCAGCCATTCCCCAATTGATGGGTATCGGCTCATTTTTCATTTTTCAATGAAAAGAGCTGATAAAATATTTTTTACATATGGCTCAAACTGTTTTTAAAAAAAGAAAAAAAAGATTGAGTTAATTATTTTCTTAGCACAAAGAAAGCAATTACCTAGTCATTCTTTTAAAAAATATTTATAAAACTCCTACTATGTACAAGCCACTGACAATGATATCCTATGCTGCCATAATCCAGTGTAACTTTTGAAAAACAACATCAGTGTCCAAAGGTAGTACTGATCAAGTGAAGAATGATTTACTGATAGGAAATGATCAAATTCTAACACAATGTATACTATCATTATAAGAATTTATACCTTCATCCTGTAGCCATAGACCTAGCTAATATTGAGACACATAACAGAAAAGCTTTCAAGAACAAGAAAATAATGTGATGATTCCCTGGAGTTCCCTGTATTAGTAAATGATTTGTGAAACAGGTCTCCAAGGTTCACAGTTTGTACTGGGAGGGCAGGATCTGGATTATTTTGACAGAGAGTCCTATCAACTGTCTCCCTGTCATTTGTTAATAATCATATGTACACTGGGACTGGGTCTTTGCTCTTTATTTTGGAAAATGTTCACATTCTTTTCTAGATGCAATCATTTGATTAATCCTTTAACAATCATTAATTAATAGACTGATTTCAAGATAAAAATGAAATAATTCTTCATATATACCTCAATCACAAATATAAAGAATATTAAGGATATCTTTCTGCTTATACACATTTATATACAAAACTCCTTAAAGGAAATAATTTTTTTCATTTTTTATTGAGGCTATATATTTTTATATATACACAACTCTGTATATATGTAAATATAGACAAAATACATACAAAATAGAGGCAAAATTATTTGAGATGAATACACTAATGATTGAAGGAATCAGGTAAGTCTCATGCAAAAGTAGAGATGGAGGTAAAAGGAGAACATATTTCAGGCATGGGTGAGGGATGGATGAGAGAGGGCAGGGAGGCAGTGTGAGCAGAGTATACCTTCCTTACACTTCTCTCTTTTCCTTTCCAATGCACTCTTTCTCTTGTTCCTATCTCTCACTTAGCCCTTGGTCTAAATCAAGAATCATCCATTTCAGGGTTCACAAAAATGAAACCTAGATCTTTCAGTCTTCAAGATTCCTTAGAGGTCATCTAGTGCACCTCTTTTTTTTTTCAGATGAGTAGACTGGAGGTTAAAGAAGTAAGGGGAACTTGTCTTATTATTGGCAAGGTCAAAATTAGAATTTAGTTCTCCAGATTGGGGGGTGGGATTGGGCTTGATGTCAGAAGACTTGAACTTTATCCAGGTGTACTCTGAAGCTAGCTTCCACTGAGAGCTTGTATAGAGCAGGAGAGTTCATTGTTAAATACCCAATGTGAGCATTTACACTTCTGCAAGTGATACAAATCATGGTTTTATTTATTTTGTTGATTTATAAAATCAATGTAATGGAGAAAATATTAATAATGCAGATTCAACTTCATAGTGTGTCTTGATTACTTATCTTCTCTAGAGAGCCAGTTGTTAAATATTTACCATCACATCCCTGACCTCATACTCTAGCTCTTCTTACTTAATGCCTGTTTGAATTTGGATAAGTAACTTCACCTCAATGTAATGAAAATAATGAATAGAATACGATAAGTGCCCAAGGATTAGTACAAAGTAAATTATATTTGCTGGAAGTGGAAGAGACCACATTTGGTGTATGAGATTTTAGAAAATTTCATGAAAGTAGTGACATCTAAGCTGGGCTTTGAATAACTACCTCCCTATGCTGTGAGAAAAATGCTTTGTAATTTGGACAATACACCCAATACTATTAATTGACAGTCAAACATATGGCACTGAAGGGAAATGGGATTCCCTATAATCTTTGCTTTTCTAGCATTCTCATGGTTCCTTTAAGAGTACATTCAAGATTGTAGGGATTGGGTTAAATGGAGGATGTAGAGGAGAGAAAGCATTACCATACAGTGGTTGTGTAGCTATAAGAGCAACCAAAACATCTTGTAGTATCTTCCTTTTTCCCCTTCTCTTTCCTTTCTAGTCACCTTCTCTAGGATAGAACTAGTCCAGACATGAAACTTGTTATTGCACAGACTCAGACTAGTCACCTCTTGATGTTCATGAGGGAAGATTTATATTGGTTTAGGTCACAAAAGGACCATTCATTTTTAGAAATGACTGTTCAAAATTGTAAATGCAATCTTTTAAAATCTCTGCTTAGGGAACTCATTAACCATTAGTTAAATCTTTATTTTATAAAGAGCTATTATCTTCACACAGAAAAGCATTTATTTCTTATGGCAACAGACTTCTCACCTAAGACTACAGTCTCCAAAATATATGCCATTAGTTACTATTAGTAACCGTGAACAAAGTCTTTTCTTTTTTACCTGAAAAATCAAATTATAATTGATAATTGCAAGTGAGGAGATACAGTACTAATATTATATCATCTTTACATTCAAAGAATTTTCTTTGGGTACAGACCAGATATTATGATGTATCAGCTGAACTCTATTTAGAAGTCTGTGTAGTAGTTACCTCTAGGCTGGGAGTGAGAATGCACATTCCATTTGTGACCTGAGTTAATTTATTTTTGAGTAGCTTCCTTGGTTGTTGATTGACAAGTTAGGTCACCAGGATGTCTAACAGAAAATGATTGTGTTAAAAAAAAAAAGAGTGACTTTGGGGCAGCTAGTGGTGCAGTGGATACAGCACCAGCTCAGGAATTAAGAAGACCTGAGTTCAAATGTGACCTCAGACACTTAATAATTTACCTAGATGTGTGATCTTGGGCAAGTCACTTAACCCTATTGCCTTGTAAAAAGTAAAAGAAATAAAGAGTGACTTTGTTGATCTTTTTACTCATAACCCCCCCATTTCATTTTCCTTGATTCATCTCATTTATTTCTTCCCTGATACTTCAATTTCAGTCTATATACATAGGAATTACCTATTCACTAAACCATTACTAACTACTGTTATAATAAGATAATAGCATATTTCCAACCTGACAGGTTTGAGGCTTGATGTGAATCAAAAAATTCTAATTTTCCATTGCATTTTGATCCTATTATAATCCTTTGAAGACCAATAGCAATGTTATTCATTATCAATATATAGTACACTGATGTAACATATTTGTTTATAATATGATTTATATACATTTGATCCTCACTGCAATCCTGTTAGGCAGGGATTATAGGTATTGTTTCATTTAACAGATGAGGAAATGGATGCTTAGAGAAGTCACAGAGCTGCTAAGTTCTGGAAGTAAGATTTGAGTCCAAGATTTCTTGCCTCCAAATCCAGGGTTCTATCCATTAATATCCTATTTATCCAAAGATGAAGATGATTTTTCAGTCTAATAGCACTTATAAAATGCCTACTATGTTCCAGTAACAGTATAGTGAAGAGGGATTGAAGTCAGAGAGATTTTATTTATTTATTTGTTTGTTTTTTGGTGAAGTATTAGGATTTAAGTGACTTGCTCAAAGGTTACCAAGCCAGTAAGTATCAAGTGTCTGAGCTCGAATTTGAACTCAGGTCCTCCTGACATCAGGGGCAGTGCTCCATCCACTTTACCACCTGGCTTCCCCTACATTCATTTTCTTGAGTTCAAATCTAACCTCAGACACTTACTAACAGTGTGAACCTGGACTAATCACTCGACCTTGTTTATCTCAATTTTCTCAACTGTAAAAATGAACTGGAGAAGAAAAGGCAAACCACAATAATATCTTTAAAAAGAAAAACCCACTGGGATTATAGTCAGACATGACTGAACAACAAATATTCCAGTTATATATCTGGAGTTATGCCTTTTCAGCTGTGGTCCTTAGCTGGTTGGAGAATTCTACATCCTCCCATACCCTTTCAAGACCAATGGCATATATTTTGGAGACTGTAGTCTTAGGTGAGAAGTCTGTTGCCATGGGAAATAATTGCTTTTCTGTGTGAAGGCAATAGGTCTATATAAGACAGATAAAGATTTAAGCTTTCTTTAGAACTGGAAAGGTTTGAGAGATTCTCTAGTTTAATCCCTTCATTTGACACATGAAAAAAGTCTCAAAGCTTGTTAATGACAAAGACAAAATTAGAAATCTGGCCTCAGTCCAGTATTTTCCCTTCATGCTGCCTTGAACTCTTAAAACTCAGGGAACTAAAACTAAGAGTCAATGCTTTAGAGTGTCCTTCCTTTCCTGTGTCTCACACCCTTACTCCTGTATAAGCCAGGGGGCCCCTTTTCTAAAATCTTTCTCCTTTCCCTTATGTCCTTTCTGAATGTTGTTGCCTCACTGGAGAAAGAGGATTATAGAGCCTTCGTCCTCTCTGATGTTAAGACTTATTCCTCCCTTTATAATAACTGTGGGCCAGGCCAGTCCCTCTACCTTCCTTCACAGAGAACATACTTGTTAAAACCACCTGGATAATAGGACATCCCCAATGAAAGTCCTTCTGTAAGAAGGAGGAGCACTGGGTTATATCATCTGCCCTTCCATTGAACCACTTTGGGTTTTTTTTTGGGGGGGGGCAAAGGAGTTCAGTATTTTCATATTTGCTGGTGCCCCTATTCTCCCTCTGGGCCTTGATATCTGCCCAGCAGCTGTTTCTGAGAAATTCTGAGCCTTTTCATCTGACCTGAAACTCAAAATTCCTCTGCTGATGGTGCAGTGAATACAATGCTTGGTCTGGAGTTAAAAAGCCTTGAAATTAAACATGGCTTTGTATACTTGCTAGTTAAGAGATCATGGGCAAATCAATTAACCTCCATAGGCTTCAAGTTCTTTCATCTGCAAAATGAAGATAAAAATAGCAACTAAAACTGAATTGTTCTGAAGATCAAACAAGCTAATATTTGTAAGGTGCTTAGCACAATGACTGGTATATAGTAGGTGCATAATAAATGCTTATTTTCCTCTTACCTTATAGTGAGAATATAATTCCCCTGAGGGTTAGGACTAGGTAAATTTTTAATTTGTATTACAAAGGCATGCTACAGTGCTTGATACATAGAGTTTAATGAACAATTCATTCATTCATTCAAAAATATGTGACAAGGTGGTACAATAGAAAGAAACTAACCTAGGATTTAAGAATATTTCATTTTAAATTTTGTTTCTGACATATAGAAACTTTATGTACCTGGGGAAATCATTTACCTTTTCATTCCCCCTAGCAACTTGCAAAGATTATATGTGACTCTAAAGTCTCTAAAATCCAAGTAACTCAGACAACTCCCTGAGACTATAAATGGTAGGAAGAATTTCTTTACTGGAAGCTCTTCATCCAAGTGAAATCTCAGGTCTCATTAAAACAACAGTTTTAGAGGATGCAGGCATATCAAACATGCCTGAGAAAAGTTCAGTAAATCCAAGACATAGCTATTTATAACTTTGACATGGGCTACTCAAAATATCTATGGGATAATATATTTTGAATAAAGGTCATGATTACTATATTGAGCATATCCTATATGTAATACATGCTCTGGGAGGTGGGCAAGGTTAAAGAAGACTTGGTGCTTGCTATTGTTGTTGGGGAATTGGCATTTTATTTAGAGTCAAAGGGTCTGCATTCAACTACAGCCTTTGTATGACCTTGGACCAATCATTAACTTCTCAGTCTCAGTTTCCTTATTTGTTAAGTGTCTAGTTTGGACTTGATGACCTCCTGATTCTGCAAAGTGGTTTGAAATCCAGCAGTGGTAGTAATAGACTCTCAGGGCAATTCCTGTTGATGATGCAATTCCTGTGATGCCTTGGTGTGTTATAGAAGCAATCTTTAATCCCAAATGCTATGAAATCTTTCCAAATCATAATGATAGCATTCATACTTGTCGCTATTCAATTGTTTCAGTTGTGTTAGACTCCTTGTGACCCCATTTGGGTTTTTTTTTTTTTGGGAAAGATACTAGAGTGATTTGTTAATTCCTCCTCTAGTTCATTTTATAGATGAGGAAACTGAGGCAAACAGGGTTCGGTGACTTATCCAGGATTACACAGTTAGGAAGTGCCTGAGAGTAAATTTGAACTCAAATCTTCCTAACTCCAAGAACAGCACTTTATCAACTTTGCCACCTAGATGCACCTAGGAAACTTACTAGTTTTTTGATCTTGGACATGTTACTTAACCCTAATTGCCTTGCATCCAGGGATATCTCCAATTGTCCTGATTCATATTTGGCCACTGGAAACCCAGATGGTTTTGGAGGATAAAGTGGGGCTTAAATCCAATTCACAAGCATGTCATGATATCACTTCCCTGATGTCACGGTCTTTTTTGAAAATGAAAGACAACCTACAATACCTAGATGCCCAAGTACTCATATAGTGCTTTACAAATATGTCATAATTTGATCCTTCTCATCAACCCTGGAAGGTAGATACTATTAATATTATTATTATACTTTATAAATAAAGAAACTAAAACAAATAAGTAAAGTGCTTTCCCTGAGTGACACAGTTTTTATGTATCTGAGGCTGGATTTGAACACGTGTTTCTATCTTTAGGTCCAGTGCTCTCTTTATTACAAAACTTGGTCACTTTATAGAAGCTTCAAGATAGACTTTATCATCTAGGATCAAAACTAATAGAATCACAGATTTAAAACTGGAAGGGACTAGAGAAACCATCCAGTCTGACCCCCTCCCTTTTTAAATGAGGAGGCTGAGATCCAGAGGCAAGATATTGTATATGTCTGTTTTCTAGGGAACAGTTTGGTTATCATTTGACAGGATGAAAGTAACTTTTTCTCCCTCAATAACACTAAAAAGCTACCTACTAATACATGAAGGGATTATGATTGTTCTCAGTGAAGAAGCAAAACACAAAATCCTGGATCCTTGAAGTACTGGGTCTATCTTTAAAACATGAAGCTCCTTCATTTATCCTTCTACTAAGTAACACCTACACTACAGGTTACCTTAGAATCATGTAAAGAAGCAAGCAAGGACTGGATAAGTTTGCAAATGGAACATCCCCCGATCTTAAAGCCATCTGGGACTGTTATGTAAGGAAAAGGAAGGGGAGGGCTTGTTAGTGGTAAAGAAAACAGGAAGCTCCTATTTAAAGTAAAGGAAAAAAAGCACTTGGATGAGGCTGCCTTCTCCTGAGCTGCTGAGTTATTTCAAGAGAAAACCACTGAAGGTTATGCTATGAAAAGTACTACTGCAATAATTATTTTAATATTGTAAAATAGGAAGTACATTGATAAGGAGACAGGTTTCAGGAACTAAGGATGATCTTTGGAACTAGGTCAATTAATTAGTAAGAATTAAAATGTCTACTATGTACTGAGCACTGTGTTAAAATAGATATAGAACTGAACAAAAGTAAGACAGCACCAGATCTCAAGAAAATACATCACATAAAGAGGAGTGGTAGTCCAGGAAAGGAGCTTTGGTCCAGGAGTAAGTGGTGGTGACTGGAACAGTATGACAAACTTCCAAGTCCCCCCCCTCCTTTTTTTTAGTTTTTTGCGAGGCAAATGGGGTTAAGTGGCTTGCCCAAGGCCACACAGCTAGGTAATTATTATGTGTCTGAGACCAGCTTTGAACTCAGGTACTCCTGACTCCAGGGCCGGTGCTTTATCCACTGCGCCACCTAGCTGCCCCTTAAGCCCCTTTTCTTAGCAATGGTAATATTAATTTGATTAAGGGGGGGGTGTGCAGGGAAATACATATGGTGGCAGGGCAGATAGCAACATGTTCATTCTGCCTGGAATTCAGTGTTTTAGATAACTAGATGGTATAAAGCAATGTCAAAGACCTGATAGATTTAGTGGAGTACTTGATTTATTCATCATGTAATTGCTAGGCAACTGGCAATGGACTGATTTAACTCTTCCAGCATTGAAGAACAGGATTTCTGGAAGTTTGGAATGTCACTGCTTCTGGAGAAGAGAAGTGAACATTGTAAAATAAATGGCAAGATGCCCGCGATGGCCTGATTCTGGTTTTCTAGTGGAATTATATATGGAATGAAGCATGGTTTGGGGTCTGCTTGAATCAAAGGATTGTAGTGAAAATGAATCCCTAAACCTACAATCTAGACAGTACCTTCCTGAGATTAAGTCCCAAATTGTAGGAATTAAAAAATGGATAGTTAAAAAAGCTATCAGTCCCTTTTCCATGCCTGCCATTCTAATTACCATGCCTCTCAGTTAGCAAGAAGAGATACTTAAAAATATTATGTTAGTATTGTGCAATGATCGTCAACTATGATTGACTTATCTCTTCTCAGCAATACAATGATCCAAGACAATTCTAAAAATGGATGGAAAATGCCATCCACATTTAGAAAAACAACTAATGCAGTCTGGATACAGATCAAAACATACTATTTTCACTTTTGGGGGGGTAGTTTTTCCTTTTATTGTGTTTCTTCTCTCACAACATGACTAATATGTAAATATGTTTTACATGGCTACACATATATAACTTCTTAGAGAGGAAAAAGGAAAGGAGAGAAATTGAAACTAAAAAAAGATTGTTAAAAATTATCTTTACATGTAATTGGAAAAAAATGTATTTTAAAGGAAAAAATAGTATGCTAACTCCCTAACTTAGCATATTACTTTTGCAGACAACAATGACTGTATTTGTATCCTACATTTACTCTCCTCTCACTCACACTGCTGTCTCCTGTTTGTCTTCTTTCCCAGGCTCCTATAGTAAGTCATCATCCAGGCCCCAAATTAACATGGCAGCTCTCCCCTCAGAGATCCATTCCAGGTCTTTTAATCCTTTCTCTCTACATCCTTTCTTTTGAGGATTTCATTAGGATCCTCAGATTCAGTTAGATCATTGTGAATGACTCTCTTGTCTGTGAGGTATCCCAAACTTAATGTCTTATAGGCATATCAAACTCCATGTGCCCCAAACAGAACTTTAAAAAAAATTATCTGAGCGATTTTCTTCTCTGCCCAATTCCAACCCTACTCTTTTTCCTGTGTCCTTTATGTCACTATGGATCATAAGTTAAGCATCATCCCCTGCTCTTCTTCCTTTCTTACATGCGATATTCAAGTAGATTATAAATTCTACGTCCATAACATCTCTCTTAGATCCCCTTCTCTCAACCTACATGAACTATTCTAGTTCAGCCCCCTTATCACTTTTCTTCTGGACTAATACAGTAACGTAATTGGATTCATGATTTCCAAGAACTCTTTAAACTATAATTATATAACTTGTGCAATAATCTTCCTCAAGCTTATTCTAGATTCTAGTAATCTGCTCAAGAACCTTCAATAGATCCCTATAGTCTTCAAGATGAAATACAAATTCCTCATTTTGACACTAAAAATTTTCCATAATTTGTCTTTGACTTAATTTTCCAAACTGATTGCATATCATTCCCTTTTATATATTCTACATTCTAGTCAGTCTTACAAGGTTATCTTCTGAAATTGGCATGCATATGCCACCTCCTTGTTTTGCCTACCTGAAGTACATTCTTTCTTCTCCTCTAACACCTAGATTCACTGATTTTCTTTAAACCTTGACCTCCCATAGGGCATCTTCCCAATGCCCCTAGTTATCTGTTTTTTCCTTCCACAAATAATATAACTATAATATATATATATATATATATATGTTTTAAAATAATAAGAATAATAACTAGGTTTCGCAGTAAATAGATGCAACCTCAATCACTCTAGCTGGGTGACCCTGGGCAAATCACTAATCCCAATTTACCTCACTTTTCTCATCTATGAAATGAATTGGAGAAGGAACTGGCAAACCATTCCAGTATTTTTGCTAAACATTGATATAATGGCTATTATGTAACAGGTATTCTATAAATATTACCTTATATTCTCACAAAAACTCTGTGAAGAAGATGCTATTATTATCCTCATTTTACAGACAGTGAAACTGAAGCAAGTAGAGGTAAAATGAATTGCCTAAGGTCATACATCTGGTAAATATTTGAGGTCAAAATTGAATTCAGGTCTTCCTGACTCCAGACCCAATTCTCTAGCTACCCTGCCATCTAGCTATTTCATATTTATTTGTTTGTATTACATTTGTTTTTATATGGTTTCCTTTTTAAGAGTTCTGAGAATTATTTATAATGTTTCTTTACCTTTTTCTTTACCTTTATCTACAGGTAAACTTAGATGGAAAAATGTTACATGTTTTACTCAAATATAATCGCTAAATTATCCATTTATTTTATTTTATACATTGAAAACATTTTGATAAGGTCTTCCAAGTTTTCATCATAATTTCAAAATATAAAGTTCTTTGAGAACTGGACCTTTTTATTTGAAAAAAAATTTTCTTTGGTCTTTACATTCATAATACCTAGTCAAATGTCATACACATTTTAGTGAAATATTTGTTGGACTGAATTATAAACTACCAGATGATTGGTAGGCTGAAGTTTCTTTTTCAATGCCCCATACAGTTGAAAAGTGCTAGTCTCTCTTCTTGCTCCAAGTACAAAATGAACTCCTTTACTCTCAAAGACCAAATATTAAATTGTAGAGTATTTGTCATCTGCAACTATGAAATGACTACCCACACATACAAAATCATGTTTACTTGCAATATTTCAGAAAGAATGGCAGAGGTGATTGTGTTCAAACTATCTGCCTGACTTCCTGAATGAAAAGAGATTTTCCTTTCAAACTTGTTTTTACTTGTTGACATATCCTTCGATTTTTTTTAGAAATCCTGCCCCTCTCATTCATCATTATCTTACCAGTGAAAAATGAGTCTCCTAAACCACTGTTCTGTCTTCATTATTTGTCAACCATTATCTGACCTGAAAAAAGAATTGATATGATCTATTAATAAGAGTTATTTCCCATATTGTTCCGGGGCACTTATATCAACAGGGAGAGCACATTGCATTATTTAGACTGAAACTTTACCCCTATGTTTACCTTTTTTCAACTAATCTACAAGATGTCCATCAATTGGGGAATGGCTGAACAATTGGTTGCATGTGATTTTGTGATGGAAGACTATTGTACTATAAGAAATGACAGGAGAATAGTTTCAGAGAAACCAAGGAAGACTTGTATTAACTGATGGAAAGTGAAGTGAGCATTGTACATAGTAACAATATTTTACAGAGTAACAACAATTGTATATTATACATAGTATTCATATACTGATCCACAATAATTCCAAAAGACCCAGGATAAAAAATACTATTATCTCTAGAGAAAGAATTGACACCTGCTCCTTACAATTTATTTTTCTTGCATTTTTTGTTGCAACATGGTTGATGTGGAAATGTTTTATATGACTTCACATAATTGATACCATATTGCTTGTCTTCTAAATAAGGAGGGAAAGGTAGTAAGGAAAAGAGAATTTATAAACTAAAGTTTTAAAATGTGTTAAAAACAAAATTTTTTAAATCATTCGAGTGATTTAATTTTGTTTAATTTCAGGAACATTACATTCCCCATTTTTCATATTCAGAAAGTAAGGCACACATGCTAATGGAGGACACTTAAAAAGGGTTGTTTTGTTTTTTGGTTTTTTTTTTGCAAGGAAACCGGGGCTAAATGGCTTGCCTAAGGCCACACAGCTAGGTAATTATTAAGTGTCTGAGACCGGATTTGAACCCAGGTACTCCTGACTCCAGAGCCTGTGCTTTATCCACTACCCCACTTAGACGCCCCTAAAGGGTTTTTTTTTAAATTATATGAAACATCTGCCTGAAGTGAACTGAGATTGTACTGTCCATAAAGAAAGGTTTAGTAAGAAAGGTTTCTTTCAGCTTCAAAACTTTATCTTGAAATCCTAGAAAAGTTATAATGTAGTAAGATGGGGGAAGGGGGATTTTTAGCCTTTCTAAGGACTTGGACACATTCACTTAGGCAAATGCCATCATGAGCTTTTTCTTAATATTGAAATCTTCAGAATTGGGAAGATTCCAAATTACAGAAGTAGTGAATTTTAAAAAAATACTGAATGTAAATTTTCATTTAAACTTAAAAATAATGAACAAATGTTTAAATTAATTAAATTAAATTTTTAAAAAATGAATTGTGTTCTCTACTTGAAGCAGATAAGAGATTATTTTGTACATGGTGAAATCTGCCTGGATTTTTTTCAAGCAAAATGATCCAGATAACTGCCTGTGTTTTTTCTCCAAGGTTCCCTCTCCTCCTCAACAATGCTTATTCAATTCTCATTACATCATAGAAAAATCTTTAACTGGGTCCTTATCTGTTTTTAACTTTTCGGCTGCACTTAATAATCTTCTTTTTAACACATAGTCTAAAGTAGCAGGGCCACAAGAGCCTCCAGCAGCAGCACTAGCTTCTTCTCAGCCCTTCCTGTCCTGCATGGAGTGTGTGCTTTGTAAGGTCTTGATTGGAAGGTGGTCAATAGATCAAAGGCAACACCAGGCAGCAGGAGGTAGCTGTTACAGAGCACATCAAATATTCTGAGTCTGGGATGGGGGAAAATTTTCTATGACTCAATTTTTACTGATTTACATTGGCTGCCAAAGTCTTTAATTGTGAGAATTTAATATATCTTTCTTCTTTTCCTCATTAACTCTTATGTAATAGCCATCATTTATACAGCATTTAAATGGACAGTGGTATGGTACAGTGAATAGAGCTCTGATCCTAATGTCAGGAGGACCTGAATTCAAATCACAATAGCCATGTGACCTTTGGAAAGTTACTTAACCCTGATTGCTTCACACCCTGGGCCATTTCCAGTCATACTGATCCATATCTGGTCATATCTGGTCATATCTAGATGGTTCCACAGGAAAAAAAAGTGAGACTGGTGACAGCACAGCATCCCCCTAACTCAAATTCAGTTCATGTACTTGTCATGCCATCACCTTCCTGCTGTCATGGTTGAAGGACAAACATCATCATCATCATCATCACTATGTGCTATTTATTGTTGTTATTCTGTTGTTTCAGTTGTTTTTTTCTCTTTGTTGAATTCATTTGGTGTTTTCTTGGGAAAGACAATGAAGTGGTTTACCATTTCTTTCTCCATCTCATTTTACATATGAGGAAACTGTAACAAATAGAGTGAAGTGACTTATCCAGGGTAACACAGCTAGTAAGTATCTAAGGTTAGGTTTGAATTCAGGAGCTTCTTGACTCCAGGCCTAGTACTCTATCCACTGGGGCACTATGCTAAGTGCTTTATAATTATTATTTTATCTGATCCTCACAACAACTTTAGGAGGTAGGTGCTATTATTAGCCCCATTTTAAAGTAGCAGACTAAGGTTGTCCAGGGTCAAATAGCTACTGTTTGAATTCAAGTCTTCATGATTGTAGACCTAGTACTCTAAGCACTATATCACCTATGCAGGATATTTATGGTTGCAAGTTATCAGTTTTAGTCCTTCAGCCCTTCCTACTTCAAGATTTTCCTCTGAAGTCACTGGGGCAGTTTGTTATGTAAGCAATAAGCAAAGAGGAAGCTCAAATGAAGAATGGGCTATAAAAAAATTGTTGAGCCTGACAGACTCAAAAGCTTTTCCCCCAGCTTGGTCGTGGCTCACTATTTGGCATTGACCAAAGAGAACAGCTTGTTCGTTAGTTAAGAAAATGTTTAGGATGACAACTTTTCAATAAGAAACCTAAAGCATGTCTCATCTGTGCTGGCTCATCCTTTACATGGAAATGCTATTTCCCTTTATCCATCTCAGAAATATCATGTGCATTAATTGAAAAGGAAAAAAATAAGAATTATAGTTGCTCCAGGATGAGTACTATATAAATTCATGGCATAATAATACCATTCTACTGTTTTTCTAGTTGGCATTCATAAAACATTTTATTTTTCTCAGCAAAGAATAGTAGTTTTTGTAATTTAACAATTTCTTCCAACTGATAGACTTAGTAGACCTAATATTTATTGTTTGCTCCACCTTAGTGTTAGGGCAACATTGATGCAGAAGGCAAAGGAATTTACTCGTTGAAGGTCAGACATTAAATGATTGTATCAATCCTGGAGATCCTGTATCCTTAATCTAGACCTGTATTCTTAATCTGTGAAATCATTGAGTCATTTATTTGCTCATAAATAAATATGTTGGTAATAATCAACAAAAATCACATGCCCTGATGTCTGGTTGATGTTCTGAGATAGATCTCTTTAGAAAATGTCAAGGGATTCTCCTGCTTCATCAGATGCTTTCCTTATTAAGCAATGGCAGTATAGAAAAAGGTAAGAATGATTTTTTCTGAAAACTGATTCCAGCCAACATTCATTCCAGTTCTGCATGGTTTTGATAAATTTTATACAAGATAAAAACGTGCACTTAGTGCTGTTGACATCAGACCTTTGCAGTCCAGCTGTGAGTTAGGTATTGTTTATAATTTCAATGCATTTCAATGAATACTAAAATATATTTCCTTTTTTGCTGAGGTTGAGGAAGATGGTGAGTGAAGGTTGGTTTTTCTCCAATTCTGTCAGCCCCAGTCCTACAAATCTCTCTGGATTGTTTGATAAATGGCGTGTTTGTGTGTGTGTGTGTGTGTGTGTGTGTGTGTGTGTGTGTGTGTGTGTGTGTGTGTTTAAGGAAGAGAAACAGGAATTCCTTTCGGAAGGGTGACAATCAATCTTCACCCATCACATACTAGCTCAAGGCAGATGTTCCTGGCAGAAACCTGCTCATATATAGCATGAAGGCTTCTTGATTGCTAGATTAGTACATATTCCCTTTTAAATTTAAATGTAAAATACTGAACCTTTTACAAAGTAATAAAAATAATTCAAACCATGAAATTCCCCAGAAAGAATTAAAAAAAAGAAACCAATTGCATTACTTGTTCTAAGTGCTTTCCCCCCAACATGTTAATTCATAACACCAAGATACATTGCTAAAGAGCTCACAAAGTCAAACAGTAGAATAGTATTATTATGCCATGAATTTATATAGTACTCATCCTGGAACAACTATAATTCTTATTTTTTTTTCCTTTTCAATTAATGCACATGACATTTCTGAGATGGATAAAGAGCTCACAAAGTCACATAGCTGGGTAAACCAAAACAACTCAAGAATATTACTTGAAGCCACTTAAGAGTAATGTAAACTTATTCTATTATAACATGCATGTTCATATCCATTTAAATCAGACATTTTAAATTGAATGAGATTTTAGAAGCTCCTCAAACTAGATCTCAGACATCATTCTTTATTTGACAGATGAGAAACTGCCTTGTTCTGTTACAAATGACAACTTAGTACCATTGTCAACATTTTAAATATATTTAAGTATTTACTTAATAAAGTATATTGTTTGCCTGTTTTATTTTTCCTAAGATTAAAGCTAATGGAGATCATTTCTGGCTAAAATATGATTAACCCAGCATGTGAGCCTCCTGATGCCCAGTATAGGGACCATTTTCAAACAACAAATGAATGGAGCATTTTTCCAAAAAATGTCAAATCCTCCCAACAAAATCCTATTTAGCCAAAAATTACAAAAAGTTAGCTGATATATTTTGTGGTTTGTTTTTGTTTTTTCAAGGAAATGAGATAAAGTGACTTGCCCAAGGTCACACAGTTACTAAGCTTCTGAGGCTAGATTTGAAATCAGGGACTCTATTCTCTGTGCCACCTAACTAATTGGTTCTGTTTTTCTCAACATTTAGTAGGTGTCTGTATGGTATTCAAGTCCCCTGTCATTTATCTCATTAAAGAAAATCTATCACAAATTTAACAGAACAGTTGGAATGGTTTTTGTTGTTGTTTCTGGGGAGACAGAGGGAACTTATGTTTTGGTCTGCGATGATCTTAGAAAGAAATATTTTTTACTCAACTATATGGTTGTGTGTTTGGTAAATGAAGCTTAAAATTCACATTCTAAGTTTGCATTTTTAAATGATTCAATTTTTTGTTCTGTTTTTGCAAGGCAATGGGATTAAGTGACTTACCCAAAATCACATAGCTAGGTAAACATTGAGTGTCTGAAATCATATTTGAGCTTTGGTCCACCTGACTCTAGGGCTGGTGCTCTATCTATTGCACTGCCTAGCTGTTCAGTAACTCTCTTTTTTAAAATTCTTTTGTTTTTTGCCAAGGCAATGGGGTTAAGTGACTTACCCAAGGTCATACAGCTAAATTAGAATTAAGTGGCTGAAGTCAAATTTGAACTCAGGTCTTCCTGACTCTAGGGCCAGTGCTCTATCCACTGTACTGCCCAGCTGCCTCCAATGATATAATTTTTTTTGAATTTTGTGATATTTGTGGGACTGTATTTTGAAGGGTTCCTTTTCTGGCTATGTATAGTATAATAATCATCAAGAACTGAAGGGACATTCACAGAAAGTTACAGAAAGAACATTACTATGCTTGGTTCTGTTAGAAATGATTGCTTAGCACTATAGTCAATATCTTAGAAATATTTAAATATTTACTTAATAAAGTATATTGTTTGTTTTTTTCTGACTAAAGATATTTTAATGCAAAATGTATTTTCACATGCCTATTATTTAATGAAATTACTTCTTGATTTTAAAAGTTTTCTGACCTACCTAAATGTGATTATATTTTATCTATCAATATTTTTTTTTCTGGAATTTTAAGTAAAGGGTATTTCTGAATCAGCAATTCTCAGAGTTTAGTCCATATTTCCATGAAGTTCCCTGAGATTCTTTCAGGGGGTTCCACAAGGTCAAAACCAGCTTCAAAATAAGAAAACAAAGATTTTTTTTTGCCTACTAAAATATTCCTCCCCTTTCCAACTACATATCTGTAGTTTCTTGAACCAAGATAATATATTGCAACAGATAGAATGCAGAAACAGATATGAGAATCCAACAATCTTTTATTAATCCAGACATTAAGGAGATTTACAAAAATATGTAAAATAATGCCTCATTTCTCATCATATGAATAGTTAGAAAATATACTTTTATCAGTATTATTTAATGATTTTATTAATTTCAGTTAACAAAATTTTAATGATCAATTTTTATTCTAATAAAGTAAATATTGATAGATATAAGCCATTTAAATAAAATCTCTTTGTAGAATACTCAGGAACTTTAAGGAATTTAAAGGGTAACTGAGTCCCAGAAGTTTGAGAATTACTGTTATAAATGTTCAGTAATCAAGCATCCTAGATATTAATTATATACAAATGTAAAAAAAAAATTCTTCAGTTTCAAAGTGATTAGTTCAAATATCCTTTTATTACTCCTGAGTAAGAATTTCCCTGTTTGAGTCCTCGGTGATCTTATTCATTCCCAACTGCTTATATAAGGGGTCATATTCTTTTTCATGCATCACTAAATTCTCCTTTACTACTGACTTTTTTTCCATTGATCTAAAAACATACTCAGCTCTTCTAGTCCCTATATTTGGTCCCCTTCTCCTTCCAAGAAACTTCCCTTGATTTCTCCCTATTTAGTTTTTCTGAAAAACTAGAACTTTTCTTTTTTATATATATCACTTACACTTCCTAGTGTATATCTCAATAGAATCCTCCATAGTAGCAAGTATAATCAAGTAAAAGAATTTGATATATTAACCATGTCTGAAAGTAGGTATGTATTATAATATACCTCTTGTCTATCACCTTTCTATAGAAAGGGGGAAGTCTGCTTTACCAATACAACCCCTGAAGTCCAATTGTTTACTATATTGGTCAGAGTTCTAAAAACTTTCAATGTCTTCCTATGCTTAATTGTGCAAATTATTCTCCTGGGTTTGCTTCTTTCAATCTGTATTAATTCATACAAATCTTTCTATATTTCTCTGAATTCTTCAACAACTCTTGGCATAAATGTCTTATTGAATATTTTAAAATTTTATATGATATATTTATGTATTCATATTGATTAAAAAATTCTTATTTAATGGATATTTATTCTAATTCTTTTTTTTTAGGTTTTTGCAAGGCAATAGGGTTAAGTGGCTTTCCCAAGGCCACACAGCTAGGTAATTAGTAAGTGTCTGAGGCCAGATTTGAACTCAGGTACTCCTGACTCCAAGGCAGGTGCTCTATCTACTATGCCACCTAGCTGCTCCTCCTTCTAATTCTTGTTACCATGAAAAGTACTAAAATGCATTTTTACTATAGTCCTTTTCCTTCTGTCTTTCATATCTTTTGGGTACACCTAGTAGGAATATTATTGGATCAAAGGGAATATATCATTGGGTGAATTTTACAAATTATAATTGCAAATTAATTAATTTTTAGAAAAATTCACAGCTCTATTAACATTATATTAGTGTGTTGCAGTTTCTCCAGTATTCACCATTTTAATCCCATATAATTTTTGTTCATCTAATGACTTCCTTTGACTCTTTTATTTATTATCCATCACATTTTTTTTCCTATTATCTATCACATTCTTTTAACTTAGGGGAAAAGAACCTTCACTTAATCACATGGTAGCTCCTCTATCCTTTGCAGTCTGATTTCTATTCCCAATATTTTATTGAAGTCATTATTTCAAAGAGTGCCAATAACTTCCTAATTGCCAAATTCAACATTATTTAATCTTCATTCTCGTTGATCTCTCTGTGTCATTTGATATTGTTGACCATCTGGTTCAACTGGATATCCTCCTCTCAACAATCTGTCCAGTTGCTCCTCTGACTTCTTTAATATTGACTTCTTTGATTGCTTTGCAAACTCCTTAACCTCTTTTTGTCCCCTTTAGGGGAATATTCCCCAAAGTTTATTTCTGGGCCCCTCCTCTTCTTATGTAGTCGCATTTCATTCAATAGTGTTATGTCAAATACTAATTTTATATAGATGACTTTTCAATGCATGTCATCCCTAACTGGTTTTCTGACTTTTAGATCTTGGCATCACTAGTAACCTGCGAAACATCTCCACCTATATATCTCATTACCATTACAAGCTCAAGATATTCCAAAGAGACTTTATTAATGTCCCCAGTATATCTTTTCCTACATCTGACTCCCTAATTTCTGTCATTAATAGCATGTCTAAAAATAGTTTAAAAGTTTATGGTTATTCTTGACTTTTGTTCTGTCTCATTTCTTATGTCCAATTGGTCACCAAGAATTGTCAAATCAATCTGCTTAACAATTTTCATATTTGTTTGCTCTCCTACTAGTGTCACCAACTGGTATAGACTGTCATGTACCATCCCACATGGGGCCAGTGCATAGTGGTAATTAGGAAAGGTTAATCTTTGCCTGGAGCAAGGGAGAGCAAAAGAGGTGAAAGCAGATGTAAGCCAGAGGTCAGTCCAGGTCAGTTACCAAAATGACTACCAGGCCCCAATAGCCAATTAACTAAAAAGAGTAGGAGAACCAGTATCAGTCAGGGTCAAGAGCCAAGGCATTCTATTAAAGATTAGGGAGCCAAAAAGTAGACATGCCAAAAGGTTCACTCCTTGTATTAACTTAGGCTACTTCCCAGCAGACTTAATTATTTTTTAAAAAATATTTACATATTTTAAATACTTTTATAAAATATATTTTTATTATTAATCATTTTTAAAATTATTTTATTGTTTTTTATTTTTAGGTTTTGGAAGCTGATCTCATTACCTACCCACCCTTGATGAGTCTTGATTGCATATTGATTTTCTTTATTATATTAATGTTGTTGTTTAGTTGCTTTTCAGTCTTAGCAGTCTTACCTGACTCTTCAAGACTCACATTTGTGGTTTTCTTGGCAAAGATAGTTGAAGTAATTTTCATTTCTTCTCTAGCTCATTTTACAGATGAGGAAACTGAGGCAAATAGGGTTACATGACTTGCCCAGGGTCACAAGCTACTAATTGAGGTTACATTTGAACTCATGGAGATGAATCTTCCTGATTCTAGGCCCAGCATTCTATGTACTGCACTACCTAGCCACCTTAATATATCAATAGACTATGGCAACCAACTGTTAGGTCTTCCTCTCTCCAACCTCTTGTCTCTCCATTATATCCTTGATATCTCTGTGAAACTAAATTCTCTTCTCTTGAGATCGTATTAAGTCATTCCTCTTTTCAAAAATTTTCTGATTATCTAGTAAAACTTTATCTGGAATTCAGGGTTCTCCATAATCTGGTTGTAGCTTAGCTTTATTTCATATTTTTCTCTTTTGTATGTTCTAGCTGAACTAGACTATTCTGTCCATTGAACACAACCCATACTTTCCTGTCTCTGTACTCTGTGCTAGTAATCTTCACCTGTTATATTACCAAACAACCTATAAAAGCTCAATGCAAATGCCATCTCTTTTATGAAGCTTTCCCTGATTCCTTTTATCAGCAACAACTTTCTCTTTCAGACCTCATATAACTTTCCTCTTTTTTTGTACCTTTAATAAATATCTTGTGATACTGTGTATTATGGCCATCTATATTTCTGTCTAGCTTCCCCTAACTAGATTGCAAACTTTGTGAGGGCAGAGACTGTGGCTGATTTAAACTCATCTTTCTCAACATCTAGTTATGTACACAGTGGGCAGTTAAAAAAAAGTTGTTTCATGAATTAAATTTAAAAATGATTATTAATATTACCTTGTGTTAGAAGAATTCTTTCCCCCTTAATATACATAGTAAATACTCTCTCTCATCCATAGGCCTTTTTAATCACCCTCTTTTTTCTTCTTAAGGGGAATAAACTAATAGAAGAGGAAATTCTATAAAGGTGCAGGAGGAATATAAGATTAGCAGCTATGCAATGGATAAAATGATGGACTTCAAACCACAAAGACCTGAGTTCGAATCCCACTACCATTTACCATCTGTGTGGCCATGGACAAATCATTTAACTTTCCTGAGCCAGTTTTATTAACTGTAAAATGGATATAATATGATCCATAGTTCCTTATAAGCTTGTTGTGAGAGTCAAATGAGGTAGTAGATATTGTCAAGAATATTACACTCTTCTCATTTTAGGTGCATATGCATCATCATCATCAAGATCTTTGTCATCATTGTCATCATATCTGACATGTACATTGGAGCTTTAAGTGTTACAAATTGCTTTCATTTAATTTGCTTCTTACAAAACTCCTTTAGGATCGGTCAATAAATTTATATAAAGAACCTTCTGGGTTCCACATGTTAAGCACTGAGAATACAAAGAAAGGCAAAAAATCAGTCCCTGCCCTCAAGAAGCTTACAATCTAATAAAAGAGACAACATGCACAAAGCTATGTACAAACAAGTTATATGCAGGATAAATAACTAGGAAATAAACCAAAATTAGGAAGAATTAAGAAAGACTTCTTGTAGGTGGTGGGATTTTAGCTTGCACTTGGAGGTAGCCAAGGAATCCAGGAGGTAGATGAGAAGTTTGACCATTCCAGGCACAAAAGAGAACCAGTAAAAATGACCAGAGTTGGGAGATGAAAAAATACAGAGAAACCTGGGTTATGGGAGTGATGAGATCAGTTAGAGACAAACTTTGTAAATCTTTTGTTTGCATTGTAAAAGGAACTTCCTTCTTCCTTCCACACTCTGAGGGCCCGACCTTCAACCTCATTTGGATTGCATTGTTTTTCTGATGGGCAGCCAGGGAGCACAGGCCCAGGAAGACCACCCAAAAGAGACCCCTCCCCAAAAGGCAAAATCTCCACTGAGGGACTTGGGTCATTCCCAGGTCACCACCCCCTCCCATGAACTCTGGAATTTAAGGAGAAGGAGGGAGGTATTTGGCCCTTTTTACCTTCCAGCCTGCTGCTGAATCATGGCCAGTAGCTGGCCTGGCCAATTCAATCAGCAATCCACATGGTCTTCTCTTTAACCTCTTTTAACTTTTCCATCACTTTCTTAATATGCTGTAACTTTCTTAAATAAAATCTATTTTCTTTCCAAAACCTGCATTCTTGAGTCTGAGTCTTGATACTTCACAGGGCAGAACTGAACCCAAGATACAAATCAGCAATGACAGAAGGATACTGTTTAAAGAATAGAAGATTATTCTTCTTTTCAATTTAGAGATAAGGAACTTGAGGTTTAGCTAGATTCACAGTCTTAAAGTTTTAAATTTGGAATGGACACAGTGGCCATTTAATTCAACCCATAATCAGAAAGACTCTCCACTCACATACTAAATTAGCCATGAAGTCTTTACTCAAAAGACCTCCAATCAAGGGCAACGTATTTCTCCTATGGAAGTCCATTCTACTTTTGGATGGTTTTAGCTGGGATGTTGTGAGAGAAATGATTATTAATAATCAAGAATTTGGGGAGATTCAGACTCCCCCCATTTTCTCTATTCTCATGTCCAGACTTCAGTGATTGAGCAACCTTTACCTCTATCTGATGCCAGCCAGACTTCAGGGAATCTCTAGTCTAAGATTGAGACCTTTTTGTCTAAATTGCCTAAGGCTGGGGATGGTCTGAGTGTAGAAATAGTCTCTCTCATCCAAAGAGGACATGATTTCACTCTCAGTCTCTCATTGGAATAAGCCCATTTCTCACTATAAAGTGGACTTCTCATTAATTGTTAGTCAATCAGAATTGATTACCACCCTGGAGAACACATTCTTCCAAGGGCAAAAAAACTGTGAAGCCTCCATCATGAGAGGTGGTCTAAGAGAAGAAATAGCTGAATGACCATCCTTTTATTAAAATGTTGGCATTATTAGTAAAATGATTAAAAATTATGACTCTTAAACCTTTTAAAAACCATATAAGCTTAAATTAACATTTTTTTTTTTACTTAAGCTCATTTCTCTTAGTTCTGTCATTTCTGGCCAAAATGGACAAGTTAAATCCCTCTTCATATACACATACACAGATATTATGTCCCAGTTGAGACTTCTCTTCTCTAGGCTATACATTGTTATTTCATTCCACAGATCCTCAATAGACTCTTATTATCCTGATTTCTCTTCTGCTTCTCAATGTCTAACTTCAATTATAATGCCTAGAAATGGGGGGGGGGGGCGAGGAGGGGGGAGAGAGATATGTTTTGACCAACACAGAAAACAAAGATACTATCACCTTATTATTTCTGGAAACTTTGCTTCTCCAGGCATCTTAAGTTTGCGTGACCTTTTTGTCTGCTTTATATCATACTTCTGACATATTTAACTTGTAGATCACTTTAATTCCCAGATCTTTTAAAGGCAGACTACTGCTAATGGTGCCTCTTTGTGAGTATATAGTTAGTGTCAGAATCAGGATTTGAACTCAGCTCATACTAGACTCTAAGTTCAGCCCTCTTTCTATAACACCAAGCTTCCTCATTTATTTTCCATAAAGTTAATATGCAGGAACTCAACTTTTTTGGTCAGCTAAGTGATGTAGTAGATAAAGTACTAGTGTTAGAGTCAGGAAGAATCATCTTCTTGAGTTCAAATTTGCCCTCAGATGCTTACTGACCCTGGATAAGTCACTTAAGTCTGTTTAATTCAGTTTCTTCATATGTAAAGTGAGCTAGAGAAGGAAATCAGTCCCTAACCATTCCAGTATCTCTGCTAAGAAAACTCCAAATGGGGTTGTAATGAGCAGACACAACTGAAAAATGGCTGAATTTGGTTTTTTTTTGCTCCACTCTTCATTTCTAGTTAGATTGTGAATTTATTGAGATCTAGAGTCTATCATGTAATTCATTTATATTCTTTGAGTACCGGCTATGTAACAAGAACTTAACAACCATTTTTGATTAATGAATACTTCCTCATCAGTAGTGTTTGAGGATCCTTTGATTAAAGAAATTTACTATTGCATAAAGACTAGGGTTCTTAGGGCAGATAGGTGGTACAGTAGATAGAGCACCAGCCCTGGAGTCAGGAGGACCTGAGTTCAAATCTAGCTTCAGACACTTAGTGATTACCTAGTTGTGTGACCTTGGGCAAGTCACTTAACCCCATTCATTGCCTTGCAAAAACCTAGAAACAAACAAATAAAAAGACTAGGGTTCTCTTAAGTGTTTCCCTTTCTGTTAACCTTTCTTTCAAATCCAGCATCTTATTCTCATATAATTCATTATTACAGATATATCCACCTTACTTTGTCTGATGGCAGAACAAAATTTTATCTATTTCTGTGTTCCTAACAATGAAGTTGGAGGTATACTGGTGTCCTCTTATTTCTTATTTTAGAACCCACTACATTCATGGAAAACTCATTAAAACTTGAGCCAACTTCCATCTATCTGTAATTAATTCCTTTGGGGAGTCCAGAGGTCATCTTTGCATTTATGCTCACTCTTTGATGGGTGGGGATAGCAAGGGGAAAACTGTTGGGAGAAACAGGCATCAGCAGGGATAGGAACAGAGCCAAACACAAAACTCAGTTCCAACAGAGGCCAAGGTGAGCAGGAAACAGGTTTTAGTTGTGACGTGGGGGAAACTTGGTGGAGTTGCTGGGCTGAATCTTTTGACACCAGGCAGTAGAATTCCTGGATAAATACTGTTTGATCCAATCTAATTTTGTTGGGTCATAATCATCCCTTGAAAAGCTGGCAGGATACTGGCTTAAATTTTATTTTGAAGTAAGGACAAATGAGTGATCAATTTGAGTAGGCAGAGGAGTCCAGAATGAGCTGAAGAATAACAAAAGGGATTTTAGCTTGTGGCCAGGTTAGCAAAGGCTTTCCCTTCTTAATAGATTTTCATTCTAGTATCACTAAAGGAATGTTTGCTGGAGCCAGCTTATCTGTGTCAGAAAGCACTGGGGATCACCAGAACCATAAGAATGACTTTGGATAATTTATGGCTTTGGATCTTTGGGGAATACTATAGTTTTCTCTTAGAGTGATTTTGAATGTTGATTTACAGATCTTGAGAGCTGGAAGGGAAGTTTAGAACTCAATTTAATCTTCTCATTTTATTTCATAGTCATTTCCTTTAGTGCTATAGCACTAGTCACTTTGAAGGTCTTCCCATTCCTTGTCACTTACAGATACTGATACTTTTGAAATAATGAAGAACTACAATGAATCTAGGGTAAAAATAATCCTAGGTTTGGAGCCCCAAAGTTGAAAGTTATTTGACCTCTCTGAACTGCTGTTTTGTTATCTAAAAAAATGGGGAATAATCTTTCTAACTTTCAGTTTTCTCATCAAAAAAATGACTGTTATTGTTCAGTTATTTCAATCATATCTGCCTCTATGTGACCCCATTTGGGGGTTTTCTTGGCAGAGATACTAGAATGGTTTGCCATTTCCTTCTCTAGCTCAGTTTGCAGATGAATAAACTGAGGAAAACAGGGGCAAGTGACTTGCTTAAAACCACACATATTAGTAAGTATCTAAAGCCATATTTGAGCTCAGGAAGATGTCTTCCTGACTTCAGGGACAGTGCTCTATCCACCCCCCCCACCTAAATGATACTTGTAGCACATATACTATTTGCCTTAGAGGGTCATTGTGAGGAAAACACTACATAAGTGTGAATGACTATTACTTATATTATCCCTACTGGGACCAATGCAGGAAGATTAAACAACTGCTTATGTAATGCAACCTAAAGGATGCCCTTAATACTCTTCTTCCATTTATACAAGGACAACACAATATTTGCATCTGTTTACTCATGCTCAAATTTCACCTTGGTATTTATTTCTTTAGCTCTGATCCCTGTTAAAATGAAAATATTCCTGAAAAATGTGGCTCATCAGCAATTTATACCATAGAATAAATCCAACAGTTTCAGATTGCAGATAGAGAAAAAGAAATAGGGGAAGGGAAAGAAAATATGAGGGCAGTCTTTTGGGGGGAAGAGAAAGGACTCCAGAGATTTGGTGAAAGGGAAAGGAATTGTATCAATACTCTAATAAAATTAGAAATCAGAACAAAGTCACAAACCACAACAAAGGATTGTCTTCACAGGGATACAACTTGAATATATTTTATCTCTTTCAGCCCAGGTCCTCTAAACCTTTATCCCTCCAAGTTACATCCAATTTAAATGCAGGAGGGGTCATCAAGAGAACCCCCCACACACACACCATTTATTTAACATGGCCAGTCCACTTGAAGAGAGAAAACTTTGTCTGGAAGATATACCTTCCATGATTGTCAACTGAGGCTCAAGAAGATGTGTTTTGATCCGGTGGAACCCTAAGGAGGAAACTTAAGCCTGAACTTTTTTGAGTTTTTCACTATTCTTTAAATTTTCTCAGTAAAATCCATATGGTACTGTACTTAATGGAGTCCTAAGAACCATATATCAAATCTCAGCAAGGAGCCAGGACTCAAGTCCAATTCTGAGCAAAATGACTCTTTTAGACAAAGGTGGCCTACTTGTAAACTCATCAGTTAGATCACTTATACTGCATAAATCAGAAGAAATCATGGTAAGCACATGCACAAACACACACATACTTTAGTGTTAGGAATTTCTCAAAGCAAAACAATTTTGTATTAATTTTTGCTAATAACAAGATAAGTACATTCAGAGATGTGCTGAAGCCAGCTGGAATGGACTCACAAAAGCCAATTGTTATATTCTCACTGTGAGTTGTTATACTTAGAAATTGGCAAACACTAAACATCAGAGTTTGATTTATTATTCTGTTATTGTCTAGACAAGAAAGTGATGGAGAAAAAGGTAATAATTCAGATTAAATTTAATATGTATCATGCCTCTTTCTATCTCTTTCTCTCTTCCTCTCTTCCCTTCCTGCCTTTCCTTCCTTCCTTCCTTTCTTTCTTTTTTGTTTCTTTCTTTCTTCCTTCCTTCCTTCTTTCTCTCTTTCTTTTTTGTTTCTTCCTTCCTTCCTTCCTTCCTTCCTTCCTTCCTTCTTTCTCTCTCCCTTCCTTTCTTTCATTTCTTTCTCTCCTTCCTTCCTTCCTCCCTTCCCTCTCCCTTTCTCTCTCTCTCTCAGCCAGTTATTAAACATTCACCAGTAAAACTCTTTAATACAATGCTTTAATTTTTTTAAATCTGTGTCTAGACTTGTAATTTTCTTGGTGTAGAATCAATAATTTATTTCTAAATTAGAGGTTAAAGAGTCTTTCTAAGATACTGAGAGGTAATATACTTGCCCAGGGTCACACTATGTCAGATAAAGGATGACTTGAACTCAGAACTTCCTCACTATGTAGGATTGTCTTGCACATGCATTATATATCTATCAAAACACACACACATACCACTGGCATTTATCTAAACAAAGAAATTTTCCACTTGAAGATTTATCTCAAAACTTGCTTATTTTTCAATGTGCAAACAAAAGCATGGGGGGAGCCAAAAGCCTTGAATTCTTATTAATGGAAAGTTAGAACTGGGCTTTAGAGATATCAGCTAGCGAAGAACTATGCTGCTGTTATACCTGATTCATGAAAATCCTGAAAAATCAAACTATCAGGACCTTTCTAGAATCCTGTGATTCTGTCCAGAGCTTGTTGTTCCTTCCTTCCTGTGCACTGTTCTTTCTGTGGTGTGGCCGTTTTGGTTTTTTTTGGATTTGACTCTTATAAGGGGTAGGTGGAAGGGAAGGGAAGAATCAACAATCACTTATTAAGCACTTGCTTAAGTGCCAGACATTATACTAAGCACTTTATAAACTTCTCATTTGATCCAAAAGACATAGATAAATTCTATTAGTCCCATTTTACAGTTGAGAAAACAGACAGACAGAGGTTAAGTAACTTGCCCAAGGTCACACTGCTACTAAGTCTCAAGGATCAGATATGGAAATCAGAACTTTGTGAATCCAGGTCTAGCATAGGAAGTCCTAATCACCACCTAGCTACTTATGACTGAATTTGGGCAAAATCTTCATCACTGACATTTAAAAGCACCTATTGTGTGCTATTATTGCCTCTTTGATGGCAACTATTGTGTCCAATTATTACCTCATTTGAAAAGACTGGCACCATTATTAACCTCATTTTCCAGTTGAAGAAATTGAAACAGAGTTCAAGTGACTTGTCTAGGGTCACACAGCTATTACGTAGACCTGAACTATAACCAGGTCTGGTGCTCTATCCACTGGACAATTTGACTGACTTATAAAGCTGCTTATACAATGTTGAATGTGCATTTGAGCATCTTCTATCTAAACTAGAAGCAAGTCTTGGGGGTGGGGGGCTTAGTAAAAGAAGGAGTTGATGACCTCAAAAATCCAAAAAATATTGCTTATGAGATAAATAACCCTGTTTAAGACTTTTTTTCAGCCCTTTAGTTCCTCCTTTCCTTTTTGTTTCTTTCTTGGTGCTATGTTTGACTAATGTAATTCAGACAGGCCTGTAGCCATGGAAACCATAAGAAGACTGGATTACAGGATTCTTTTCACTCAGGCACCTTTCCCATTGCTCATAATACCTGTTTCTTTGGTTACTGAAATTATTTACGTTTTAATAGGAACATGAAGATGTTGGAGTAGGTTTGAAGTCTTGCAAAATAGTTTGCATTGCCAGCTTTCTGCTTCATGTTGCAGATGAAGCAAGAATGCCTTTTGGGTTGCTTATGGCTGGGCTGCCTTGGGGTTGCTGAGAGAATACTACTAGATAAAGATGGAGTGATAAAGTTAAGCTTGTATTCATCATTATTAGTTTTGGAGTAATAATTTACAGTAAAAATCTCTTAATTACTATTTGTTGAGCTATATGCTCCTAGGGTATGTATCTACCTCTGCCTTGAACAAGGTTGCTATAAGAATCAAATCAAATCAGTTAAATGTATGTGAAAGAGCTTTTACACTTAGAGAAGCTGTATGTATCTGTAAGTCTACAGGTTGAATATATGTGTGTTGTATGTGTGTGTGTATACACACACACACACACATATATATATATACATCTATAGAGAGAGTATGTACATAAACATAACTTTATCAATACATATGCATATATGCATGTTTATGTATTTAGAATTCTGGATCCAGAGTTGAAAGAATGTCAGAGACCATCTAGTCTACTAAACTCTATATTTTGAAGTGCCTGTCTTGGAGACTAAATGATTTTCCCAGTCATGCAAATAATGTGTCAGATGTGGGATTTGAACCTATGTCATATAACTCTAGAGTAAATGCTTCTTCCTGGAATCATCTTGCCTTCTGCTATATTATGTTTGTTTCTGTATATGTAGGCGGTAGTTGATCTCTGTCATGGTGGGACTTGATGGCAGGTGATAAAAGAATTAAAGTATCAGAATGATAATAAAATGGAAAGACCTGTTAAGCCTTTATGAAGTATGAAGAAATTTCTCCTTGACAGGAAAAAAAAAGGGACAAAGATTAATCCTACCCATGAAGCTGAAACCACTAGTTCTGAGATAATCCAGGACAGGCTGGGAGCAACTTTTTTTGTTCTTGGCTCCTATAGCTATAACAGAGGGTACTAGGGAAGGGAGGGGATTATCTCTCTCTTTCCCATTGGAGCCTAGCAATTCTCCCAATAGGAGACTTTCATCCATCAGTTCAAACTTACAGTTCTGGAGAGTTCAGGACTCAGCTGAAAGAGCAGAGAGACACACACATTCTCTTCAATTAGGCACAGGAGCTGAGAGAAAGTGATTTAAGGGATGAAACTTTTTTTTGTTTGTTTTGCAAGGCAATGGGGTTAAGTGACTTGCCCAAGGTCGGTAATTATTAAATGTCTGAGACCGAATTTGAATTCAGGTCCTCCTGACTTCAGGGCTGGTGATCTATCCACTGTGCCACCTAGCTGCCCCAGATGAAACGTTTTTAAGGATCATGGCTCCAAGAAGTAAGGAATACCATCAGCTATGAATTCAAGAAATTAGTCCTGGCAATTGAAAGTCAAGCAATGAAGAGGGGAAGACTCTGGGAACCTAGGGGAATAACTCTTCCAGAGGAAATATTGTGGCCAAGTGGGAACTACATGAAGACACCATGAGGGAATAAAGGAAATAGGAATCTGAGTAACTGAAGGCATTACAAAGCATTCTGAGTTGCCATGACCACATATCTACAAATGTGCCTTTTTACCACTGTGCTCAAAATATTTGCCCATTTTCCCCAAAGATTCAGTTTTTGTGGAAAAATGTTCCTTAACTTTATGGCAGCAAATGTTTTATAGCTAAAGTTCTTACTAATTCACCTTTGTAAATGCTATTGCTTTGAGGTCTTTTCTTCTTTCTTTCTTTCTTTCTTTCTTTCTTTCTTTCTTTCTTTCTTTTTCTTCTTTCTTCTTCTCCCAGTAGGCCACTTCATCCAGCAGTTTAAATTTTCAATTCTGGAGAGTTCAGGAAACTGAAGGAGCAGAGACACACTTTCTTTTCTTTTCTTTTCTTTTCTTTTCTTTTCTTTTCTTTTCTTTCTTTCTTTCTTCCTTTCTTTTTCTTTCTTTCTTTTGTCCTCCTCCTCTTCCTCTTCTATATTTAATTGTGTCTATTAATTGACGCTTCCTCCTCTCCCACCACCTTTTTCTTCTCCTCCTCTCCATATGAAGTCCTCAAATAGAGAAACCATGTGCGCTTTCAATCCTGATCCTCCAAAGAACCATGGCCAGGGTGTTGTAATAGATATTCAACACAATTGATTGAATGAATGTTGTGCAAATAATTTGTTTTTGTTTCTGTTTATTTCCTCTTTCCTCTAACTTCCTCATTTCTTATATCTTTCCCTACTTCTCTCTACCTCATTTTCTTTCTGGCTCTTTCAGAGCTAGACCTAGGTGTCTGACCTTCTTCTTCCTCTCACCATCAGAACTCAGGTTCTTTCTCAGGGACCCTGGTCTCTTTTATATGAGCTTTTTTCTTATCTTTCCTTGGACTATTTCCAAAGCTTGTCACTGTACTTGACCTAAGCCCCCTCCTCTGTGAACCAATCTTTCCAATATATGTTGTCTTTCCCTAGAATTATATAGGATCTTTTGAGAGAAAAGATTGACCTGTTGGCTTATCTTGTATTCTTAACCCTTAACTCAGTGCCTGGAAAATAGTAACTATTTTACAAAACATTTTTCATTCATTTCATAGAATCATGGAATTTATTTTATTATTTTTATTTTTAATATTTTATTTATTTTACAACTATATGCAATGATAGTTTTCAACAATCATTTACTGCAAGGTTTTGAGTTTTACAGTTTTCTCCCTCACTCTCTTCCCTCCCAGTCTCCACCTGACAGAAAGCTATCTAATATAGACTCTGTGTATGTGTTTGTGTATGTATGTGTGTGTGTGTGTGTGTGTGTGTGTGAAAAAAGTATCAAATCAAATGAGAAAATGAATTAGAGAGAAAAAATAATACATGAGGAAACTTTTAAAAATAATAGAAGATACTAAGCTTTGGTTGGTATTTAAATTCTGTAATTCCTTCTCTGCACATGGATTGTATTTTCCATCACAAGTCTTTTAGAATTGTCTTTGATAATTGCGCTGCTCAAATGAACAAGTCCAGCATAGTTAACCATCACCCAAAGTTGCTCTTAGTGTGTATAATGTTCTCCTGGTTCTGCTCACTTCACAGCATCTGTTTGTATAAGTCTTTCCAGACTTTTCTGAAGTCCTATTGCCTCATAATTTCTTATAGGACAAAAGTTCTATCACATTCATTTACCATAATTTGTTCAGCCATTCCCCAATTGATGGGAATCCCTTTACTTTCCAATTCTTTGTCACTACAAAAAAAAAGAGCTACTATACATATTTTTGTACATGTGGATTTTTATCTTTTTTGTGATCTCTTTGGGATACAGGTCTAATAGTGGTATTACTGTATCAAAGGGTATGCACAATTTTATTGTCCATTTGATGAATTTAAACCCATAAATAAAACTTAAAAGATTATCTCTTTCAGTCCCCTTATTTTATGAATGAGGAAACTGAAGGTCAAGCTGCTTATATAACCTGTTTAAGCACAAATATAGGTACAGAAAAAGGTTGAGGCTAGAATCCCTTTCTTTCAGTGCTATTAGACCACATTGCATATCATAATGAACATAGGTTGGTTGTTCTAGAAGGTATCTCAGAGGCCATTGAGTCTAATCATCTCTTTTTTCAGATGAGGAAATGGAGGACAAGGGAAGTTAGATGGCTTGCTTAAGATCATACATATAGTGAGAATTGGAGGTGGAATTTGAATATTTGACCTCAATCAAAAAGGTACTATTTCAATTGCAGTATGCTGTGTATGGTCATTTCTATTTCCTGATCTCAACTTTTTCATATGTCAGTAAATATTTCATCACCTTTGCAATAACATTTCAAGCATACATACATTTCTTAGCTATCCTTGAAAGCTAAACTCAGCTTTAAAAAAACAAACAAACCTGGGGGTGGCTAGGTGGCACAGTGGATAGAGCGCCAGCCCTGGAGTCAGGAGTACCCAAGTTCAAATCTGGCTTCAAACACTTAATAATTACCTAGCTGTGTGACCTTGGGCAAGCCATTTAACCCCATTACTTTGCAAAAACCTAAAAACAAACAAAAAAACCCCCTCTGGAATTTTGCCTTAACTTAAGAATGGCAAAATCCCATAAGGCAGAATCAAGAGCACAGGTAAAGTTGCAAGAGGTGAATTGGACTTAATGTCAGAAAAAAAAATCCCAAGAATTTGAACTGTTCAAAAGTAGAATGGATTGATGTGGAAAGAAGTGAATACCCCTTACCAGAGACCTTCAAGTGGAAATTAAATTATCATCTGTCAGTTATATTACAAAAGGGATTCCTTTTTCCTATGTACTAGACTATTCCTTCTGTCTTAGATTTTTGGTCAATTTGTTAGATCAAATTTTGCTTTCTCTGTGAAGTCTTCTCTACACTGGCCCTCAATGATCTCCCTCCTCTCAAAATGCCAACATATATGGTCTGTGTCATGAAATTTAGCTTTTAATTGTTATTATCTTAGTCATTTCAGTTATGTTCAATTCTTCATAACTCCATCGAATTGGTTCTTACCCAGCTCATTTTACAGATAGGAAAATTGAGACAGAAAGGGTTAAGTGATTTGTCCTGCATCACACAGCCACTAAGTGTCCGAGTTGAGGTCCAGTGCTCCTACTGAACCACTTAGTTACCCAGTATTTAATTATATTCTGTCTAATATTGTCCATTGCTCTTTTCTATCCTTGGTGAGCTTCTCAAGGACTTGTAGAAAGTATATCTTTTATTGTTAGGAAAGTGGGAAACCCCTCAGGCTCTCCTCTAAGGGAAGGATTAGGCTTGTGCCTCCTTCAAGTGTTTGTTACAGCTATCCTATAAGGAAACTGGTAGATATTTACACAGAAATCCTCACCAGCTAAAAAGCAATAGAGCTATTGTCTGTTATGGCTTCTCCCACTGCACCAAACATGATCCTTTGTCCATTGTAAACCCTTCACTGATCTGATAAGATGTGTTCAGTTAATACTAGATTGTCTGAACTGTTACAAGCTAATTTAACCAGTTACAAGGTGATAGAAATAGAGAAATCAGAGAATCTTAATTGGAGCTAAATGAGAAGGCAATTAAAATGACAAGGATAGCAGCTGAGACTTAGAGAGATGAACCTAGAAAAGATGGCACAATGCTCCACTTCCATTATTTCATCTAAGAAGTGTGTAATAAAAATAGCCCTAGTAAAAGAAGATAGAATATTGTTGGAGAAAACGATGCCTCTTCTGAACACCTCAGAAATGTGAACAGTGGCTTGAGGCCATGAGAAAGAAAACATTTATTTAATCCAGTATTTATTGAAGAGTGGTACTGAGCTCAGTTGTGGTATGAGAATGAGAACACACTAGGGCAAATTTGGAGTACAATGAGGAGAAGAGTAGGGAAGAACAGGTGAGGAAAATCTAAAACAGTAGGATGCACAATGGATGTATGTTTTTCAAAAGAGAGATCTGGCACTTTATATTTGAATTGACCAGGGTACAACTGGATGGAACTCTCCCTCAAAGTGAGAAGAGAAGACCTGTGGCTTGATTTGTGTACTGCAGGCTCATCTGCCTCCAGGCAACTTTAATTATCATCTCTTATCTGTACTGTACCAGTAACTTATATTGGGTGTATGTTACTCAATTGAATGAAAAAATACATGACTGACTTTTTTTGGAGACATAATGACTGATCCTTAATAAAAAAAAATCATTCAGTTTGGCTGTGCTCTTGATCACTTTTTAATTAAAAAGTTAGTATCAATCAAATTACCTCAGAAGTTAAAGACCAAATGTTGACAATATGATCATCAAATTGTTTGACAGCACCTCCCCCTAAGTCAGTCCCACTAAAGATACATATCTTATCTATCATTGTCTTGCTCTTGTCCCACCTAAACACCCATCTTTTAAATTGTAAACAAGTTAATTTTCTTCAGTTGAATTCAGAGATTTCTTTAATGTCCTCAAACTATTTTTTCATCTCATATTTTAGAGCTCGAAGTGACACTGGGAGTTATCTAGTCTAATGCCCTTACTCTAAAATTATTGAAACTGAGACTCAGGGGTGGCTAGGTGGCATAGTGGATAAAGCACTGACCTTGTAGTCAGGAGTACCTGGGTTCAAATCCAGTCTCACAAGCTAAATAATTACCTAGCTGTGTGGCCTTGGGCAAGCCACTTAACCCCATTTGCCTTGCAAAAAAAAAAAATCTAAAAAAAAAAGAAACTGAGATTCAGAAAGGTTTAATGTTTTGTTCAAAGCCATAGAATTATGAAATTCGAGAATTTGAAGTGGTTATCTAATTGAACAAATAACAAAGCAGATAACAGAAAACAATTTTCCAAAGACATCTAAAGAAGGTAAATACACCACCTCCAGAGGAAGTTCATTCCAATTTTGGAAAAACTAAAATTGTCAGGAGGGTTTTTGGATTTTTTTAAAATTCTTGGCATTAATCCTAAATTTGCCTCTAATTTTTAGCAACTGCTACTGGTTCTCTCCCTTGGGACCAAACAGAACCATTCTAAACTTCTCTCCTCCACATGGCAGCTTTTCAAATACTTGAACATAGCTCTCATGCCCCCTTTCTCTCCTCCCTGCCCATTTTGCTCTCCCCACAATCCTTAGTGTTTCATTCTACAAAGACTATCTAGTTCTTTCAATTTAAAGGTCATATTATCAAGGCCATCCACTAACCTGGTTGCCCCATTCTGGATATTGTCTAGCTTATCAACAACCTTTTAAAACCATAGCACCCAGAATTGAATATAATACTCCAAATGAGGTCTGACAAGGGCAAAGTACAATGGGTCTTTCACTTTCCTAGTCCTGGAAGCTATGTTTCTTTGGCTGCCACTTCCCATTACTGACTCATATTGACTTCTCTTACTAAAACCATAAGATCTTTCTTCAGAACATTTACTGTTTAATTATCTCTCACCAATCATGAATTTGTGAAGCTGATTTTTGTTACCCAAATGTAAGACTTCACATCTATTCCTATTGAATTTTATTTTATTAGATTCAAAACAATACACAAATCTATGAAGATCTTTTTTTGACATCTTTTATCCACTGTGTTAACCATCTTCCCTAGCTTTTTGTCCCCTGCAAATGTAATAAATATGTCAACTGTGCCTTTTTCCAAATGAGTTATAAAAAGATTAAAGAACACATGGCCAAAAATAGATTCCTAGAGTACTCCAAAGAAGGTACAGTAGATAGAGTGCTGAGCCTGAAATTGGGAAGATTTGAGTTCATGTCTGGTTTGATACTTAGTATCTGGTTCACTTTGGACAAATTACCTCTGTCTGCCTCAGTTTCTTTATCTGTAAAATGGGGTTAATAATAGCACATATACACAAGGTTATTGTGAGCATCCCATAGTAGGTCCTTCACAAATGACATTATTTAGTAGTAGTAGTAGTAGTAGTAGTAGTAGTAGTAGTAGTAGTAGTAGTAGTAGTAGTAGTAGTAGTAGTAGTAGTGGTAGTACTCCTAACAAGTTGACAATGAATAATCAACAACTGACTTCTCTTTAGGAATCACTATGCAACTAGTTTTAAATCTACTTAGTTTCATTATCATTTAGTTCACATCTCCCTTTTTCTACAGGAATGTTATCTGAAATCTGGATAAATGCTATCCACAAAATTTCCCTCATGTGCCAGTTTAGTAATCCTATCAAAAAAGGAAATGAGATCAGTCTGGCATGATCTCTTTTTGCTGGAGCTACACTGGCTCTTTGTAATCACTGCTCCCCTTTCTAGATGTTCACTCACCATCTCTGTAAAATTATACAAATGGCAGACTCTGAATAAGATACTCTTGGCCTCCAAAATATTTGTCCACTGTTCTAAGAGTTATGTCACACACACTCTATCAAGGGATCATTCTTTCCACAGTACAGCCGTGAGCATCCACTGCCTCCTGGACCCTCACCAGTCATTATGACTTCTGTCTTGTCAATGGATTTTGATGACTCTGGAGGAGAGAGTGAGACTTACAACTTTGTGCAGCTCTGCTTTCTTTAAATACAATTCACAGGCAAGTCAAGGCATCACTCTATGATATCCTTGCTTCTCTTTGAGAGCAATGAATGAACAACAAAAACAACAATAGTGAAACTTCTTCAAACCTGGGAATTTCCACATACTGATTCTAGTATGAAACTATTTCTCCTTTAGTGATTGAACTATAAAATAAAACAAAACAAACAAACAAAAAAAAAAACTCCTGCTACTAGGCACAGGTTGTATAGGTCTAAAATTAATACATTCCTGATTATGTTATTTGCTCTATTGTTAGAGACTCTTAGACCCAAGATTTTGATTATTGTCATTCTAATAAATTGCCCCGATTTCCATTTTAAGCTAGCTGAGAAGTGGATGAGCAGAGTAGATGGCATATTTGTCAGGTTCATTCAATATGGGTGAATATGGGATATAATCTGAGAAAAAAGAGAGAGGATTCAACTGTTTTTATATTTTCTATGAATCAAAAGGTGCTAGAATGAATTTTAGTAATTTCTTATTAATAACGGTTTATATGTTTATCTTAAAAAATTTAAAGCATTTTTCTTTTATTAGGTTGCAACATTGGAGGGATATAAGAAAGACAAATAACAGGCAGCAAGCTAGTATAATAGAATGCTGGACTTGGAGTCAGGAGGACTTGAGTTCAAATGTGATCTCAGACACTTACCAGCTATGTAATCCTGTTTTCCTTATTTCCCTCATCTGTAAAATTGAGCTGGAGAAGGAAATGGCAAACCACTCTGATATCTTTGCCAAGAAAACCTCCATATGGGGTCACAAAGAATGCAACATGACTGAAAATGACATCATGATGTCAAAAAGATAGGAGGGATTGGTATACCTTAGGTGAACAGGTCCAATTAAAATTTCAAAAGTGATAAAGGTGCATCTAAGAATATTACTTTTAAGTATTATGAGATCTCATACAGTTCTTACCAAGCAAATCATACTGTGGTTCCATCATAGTGCCATAGGGTAGGATAAGACCTTTAACAATGGTAAAGAAGCTTACATGGAATTGGAAGATACTTTTAGAGTCTCAGTCTCTCGCTTTTGAGCCCCACACTGTTTCTATGGTAACACAGAATCTAAGCTGAACTAACACCTTACCAGATTTTCATCATTGGCACTTACTGAAGCAAGAAATCACAGTCTTGGGGAATTCAGAATGGGCTTTGCAAAGTACTCAGAAATTCTCCTGGAAGAATGAATGGACTGGAGGCTGTCCACCGTCCATCTCTGTCCATATAAAGCAAACTTTATTCTGCCAACATAGTAAACTAACAATTAAGTTATATTTCACAAGCATATTTAAATTAGCACACAGAGGGAAACACAGATCTTTCATCTCCAAAGGGAGTCATTCTTTTTTTTTTAAGTTTTTCTTTTTTGAGGGGCGTACTTGTGATTTCATTGGTAGATGAAGTTTTCTTGGCAGAGATACTAGAATTGTCTGCCATTTCCTTCTTCAGTTCATTTTACAGATAAGTAAACTGAGGCAAACAGGGTTTTATTGCAGTCACACAATTTTTTCTCTGTCTCTGATCAAATTTGAACTCAGACCCTCTCAACTCCTGATGCTTCCTTTTCTGCCAGAACTGGTTTACATTAGGAGAGCTTTGAGGTTTATTCTGGCATGTTAAAAAATGTTTTATATGAGTACAATGTGATTATTTTTCATTTAATTTTTTCTCAATTACATGTAAACAAAACATTTTTAACATTAAAAAAACTGATTTCCAAATTATGTCTTTCCCTTTCTCTCCTCCCCCTTCCTTGAGAAGTTAAACAACTTGATAGAGATTATAAATCTGCAGCTATGTAAATAATAAATAAAATAAATTAATAAATAAAAATTAATAGATAAAATAAACAAAATGAGCCATATTGCAAATGAAAATATAGATCAAAAAGAAGCATGATTTAATCTGCATTCAGAATCCATCAATTCATTCTTTGGAGGTAGATAGTATTTTTCAACATAAATCTTAAAATTATCTTGGACCATTGTATCACTGAGAGTAACTAAGTTATTCATAGTTGATTATCTTACAATATTATTGTTTACAGTGTTCTGTTTCGCTTCACTTTACATCAGTTCATGTAAAGTCTTGCCAGGTTTTTCTAAAAGCATATTTATAATAACTTTTTTAGGGACAGTGTCATGCATATGGCACTGGAAAATACCTTCAAGGTCGCCTAATCTAATCCCTTAAGTTTTTATAGACCAGGAAAAACTAAGTCTTAGAGGTCAAATGACTTGATAATGGTCTCATAGGTTGTCGTAGACAAGGATTTGGACTTTATTCTTCTGACTCCAAATCCAAATATTCCTTCTACTGCATCATAATTTCCACTCATCTTGCATTGAAAATTATTTTAACATTACTGTCAATTTAGCCATTTTAAGTTGCCCAGATATTCAAAGAAATCTGTGATCTCACTGATTTGGAAGCTCTAGGCATGCAAGTCATCCATGCCCTCACTTTCTTTATGCTTCTGCTGCTTATCCTTCCAACAGCTCATCATAAATTGTCTCCATGTGCTGGGGCCCTTCCTCATTTTCTGACAACAATAGAAGGCTACCAGTGTGCCACTCTCTTCACTTGTCATCCCTCACTCTTGCTGACATGGCCAACTCTTTTCTTTTTAATTTTCCATGAATATGTCTTTCACTTCTCTTGTTCTTTAGAACTTTTAATTGCATTTATGTTACAGTCTGCTTTCATCTATCACATACCTCTTCATTGCCCACTATGTGATATTCATTTAAAAAAACAAGTTGTAGGCACTGTGCTACTGCCTAGTTCTATTAGCCCAGGCAGAGTGATCTCAAATATTAAATGAAGGAATTAGGGTTACTTAATATTTATAATTTGAGAGTTTGTATCTTTCTGTCAGCACTTTTTATATTTTACCTCATTAACAGTTATAGAACTTGAATGAGGAAGGATTTAGGCATCATTTGTTATTATTTCACAGTTGGAAATACCTGGCACACATAAATGAAAATACAACCAAAGAAATCAGCAAAGAGGATAAAAAGAAGTCATCATCAATTGAGAGTTTGAAGTACAGTGACATAATTCTGTCTATAACTCTTGTCCGAGTAGTGAGTGGTATTGAGCCCATATGTTAAATTTAATAACTCTTTCCCTCAATTACCATATAAAGATGTGGTGAACATTTATTAAGTTAAGGTCTGAAGAAGATTCTGATCCTCAGAAAAGATTCTTGATGCAATTTAATCTCAATAGTCAAGAAGCAAGATCACGGCATTTAGAACTGGGAAAAGATCCTATATCTTCCATAGATACAGATGAGGATACACATCCAGAAAGAGGTTATATGATATGGCCAAGGTGGTATAGGTAATATAAATATTTATTTGTCTAAATGGAAAAAGTTATTTGTCCTTTGTGCTTGAAGAGGATCATCATGATATAGGGGATCAGTTGGACACAAATAGTCCAATTGAAGATTTGGAGTGAAGATGTCTCTAAATTTATGCATCTCACAATTCCTTTGTGCTACAAAATTTTGCTTTGTTCATGGAACATAACACCTTCTCTAATGAGGGTATGCCATGCTAAAAGGTCCTATGCCAGTGTCTCCATTGTCTCACAATCATTTCCAAAGTTCTTTAGAAAGACTTAACTGTTAACTGGAAACTTATCTAGATGCTCAAATAAAGAATGAAAAGAATATTAGAACTCATAATATGACTGCATTGGAAATGTGTACCCTGACTTCTTGTTACCTAATCTTGTCCTCTGACTTAGGATTCTTGATTTGAGCTCATTTTGCTTTAGTCAGACACAGCCAGACATACTGAACACTGATCCTCTATATCATGATGATCCTTTTAAAGCACAAAGAGCAAATAATAACAATAATAACTACCACTTTTTCCCTGTTAGAAAAGGAAAGATTTATACTACTTATGCCACTTTGGCCATATCACATAACCCCTTCCTGATTATGTATTATTATCTATATCTATAGGAAATATAAGTTCTCTTCCAACCAACAGCAGTTGGATGTCATCAAAGGAATCTAGGGAGATTTTTATCAATTCTTTCACATATCAGGGTGATATCAAATTGAAGAACAAAGCTTATCATTACTGTTTTAGTAGATATAATCTCTCCATCTCCAATAGGACCTGGCACACTGAAGGTACTTAATGAATCCTGATTGAACTGAAAAGTACCAAGAACCAATTGTCTCTTGGCTCGAATGGAAAAAGTCTTCTTTGAAGAGCCATCCAGGATATAACTGACATTAGTGTCAATGAGAAATGTCAATCCATTAATTCATCTACCTTTTCATTCAAGAAACATTTAATTCAGCATTTACTCTGTACCAAGTATGGAGCAAGGTGCTAGAGAAACCAAGATCAGCATAAAACAACTTGCTCTCAAGCAGTTTTAATCCTGTTAAAGAAAAGTACACAGATGCAGATGATTAAGTATATAATATATACATATTCATTTCATGGAAGAGGAGGCCACTGGCACCTGGGAGATGCTCGAGAGCAAAGCATTTCTTTGCTTCAGGTCACATTGCTTAGCAACAAATTCTGCCCAATAAAAATTCATTGATTGAGTACTGAGCTAGTCCTGTAGAAGTGTGAAGATCCTTCTGACCACTGCCATATTAATCTCCTAAAGTCAGACATACCAACAACCTGCTCAGAAATCTCTGATGGTTTATCAGCTACTAACTCCTTAACTCCTAAACTTGGGATTCAAGGCCATCTACAATCTCACCACAACCTTTCTTTCCAGCACTGATTCCTATATTCCTTTTCACATCTGTTTCAGTAGCTATTCTGTGATCTCATTCTTCTCTCTCTCTATGGCTGAAATAGATTTCCCCCCCTGTCTCCTGCAAGAGGAGAGAAGAGGAGAGGAGAAGGGGGGAGGTGGGAATGAGATGGATGAAGAGGAGAGATTCCCTCCTAGAATCCTTTTCCTCCTTCTAGGTCCAGTTCAGGGCAGTATGGTGACAAAGTGGATAGAGAACATGATCTGGAGTCAGAAAGCTCTGATTGAATCTCAGATACTTACTATCTGTGTTTCCCTAGACAAGTTACCTTATTCTATTTGCCTCAGTTTCCTTATTTGTAAAATGAGTTGAAGAAGGAAATGACAAATCACTCCAGTATTGCCAAGAAAACTCCAGAGGAGTCTCAAAGAATAAATCATGACTGAAACAATTTAACAACAACAAAGGTCCATTTTAGGGGCAATTTGTTCCATGATCTCCAACTGCAAATGGTTATACTCCTTGAAACTCTTATGGCATTCTGTTTGCCATTTTCTATGTGTTTAATTTTATTAGAACATAGCTATTTGTTTTCTACCCAGACAGTAGGGTTTGCAGGAAAGTCTAGAACCTCTGTTGTGAGAATTGCTGAGCCCCTTTCAGGGCTGTTTTCCATCTTTAGTGTTCATCTACATCCAGCTCTCACCTGTGGCTCCAAGAAACTGTAGCATGGGCAGCAGCTCATAACTCATAACTGAGGGGTCTCAAATCCCTGAATGAGTTTGGGGCTGGGAGTGTCTACCTCAAGCATGTGATTACTTTTCCTGGCAGAATGAACAGATGAAAGCAATTTATTCTAATAGCCATGAAGGAGGCTAAAACAGATACCATGGACCATTTAGAGTTTGGCTATACATTGAAGACGCCAAACTCATTCACTACATTCTGAGCCATCATCAGTCCTCTTGACTTTTGTCTTGCCATTGAACTTTGATGACTCTGGGAGAGTGAGGATGATGATTTCCTGCAACTCTGCCTCACTTATATCCAAATTAGTTATGATTTAAAAGATATACCCATACCATTTTACCATTTTTATACACCTCAACAATTCTATAGCAACAGGCAAGTGACAAATAGCAAGTCCAAATAAACTGGGAACTATTGTCCCAACCCTATACCCATGTGCAGGTCATAGAGTCATCTTCTAACTGGACTGAGGGAGCAGTGGGATTTGGCAATCCCTTGAGTATTTGAGCAGCTTTTTAAAAGGACCACATTGCTCATCTCCTGCTTTATCCAACCCCGACTTGCTTACCACAGCAAATAAAGATCTACCTCATGGTTGAAATACAAAGAAATATACAAAAAATTTTTGCAAAGATGATTCCATTGACCATTAGTACATAGAATGTGCTCATGTACATTATGGAAATTAGAAAATCCAGTAGACCTGAAATATAAACAACTTTTGTTGTGAGGGAATTCAATAGGTATCACATACAAATAGCAGTCCTGAGTGAAATAAGACTGGCAAATAAAGGTTGACTTACTGAAGTCAGAGCTGAATAAAAACTTTTTTTTTGTTTGTTTGTTTTCTAGAATGACCATAGTGATGGCTGGTGTAGGTTTTGTAATCAAAACTAATCTACAACAAGCTTGTATATCTTCCAAAACAAGTCAATGACAGACTCATAACAATGTGATTCTTTTTGCAGGAAAGCACCACACCACCATCAATCATTGCATATGCTCCCATAATGAATCCTGATGAGGTCATAGAAAAACTTTATGAAGACTTGGAGACCCTTATCATCAATGTGCCAAAAAAGGACAAATTTATAATTCTGAATAACTTCCAGAGAAAGAAAAATAAAGCAAAAACAAACAAAAAAACACAACCCTTGAGAATCAGATGAATACTTTATAAAAATTATCTCTTATGTATCTCTTTCCCTTAATCATAATTCCTCATACCAAAAGTAACAAATCTTTAAACATGTTTATCAAAAATATGTATACACAATGCTGATTTGATTGTTCGACATTGAGGGAGGGGTTTGGAAAAGGAGGGTAGATGGAAATTTTGTAACTTAAAAATATATATGTGTATATGGATGAAAAAAATTAAAAAAAATTCTGAGTGACTTTAATAGACTCAGACTTTCCAACATGGCTGTCCTGGAGTTGGGAATAGCGATAGAAAGTCACTTACTACTGAAGACCTTATGAATGTCATGGCCTTTTCATCAACAATACAATCTTTTGTTTTCTTAAATGTAATCAAAAATACTTTGCAGATGCACCCTTCAAGTAACATAGCTCTGGAGTCAGATAGCCCTTAATACTTACTAGCAGTCTGATCTTGTGCAAGTCACTTAACCCTGGTTGCCTCACATCCAGAATAATCTCCAGTCATCCTGATTCATATCTGGCATCACTACCCTGATGTCATGGTCTTCTTTGAGAATGAAGGGCAAATATCATCATTTAATTGACTATCATTGTACAAAGAAGAGACAGAATGTGAAAGTGATGAAAATGATGTGTGGAACAGTGTTCAAATGATTATAGATTCATCCTCTCCAAGATAAATATTCATAATAAACAAAAGTGGTGACTCCAAAGCAAAACAACTATCAGAAGATTTAAATTCAATAGATTGTAGCTCTTCTCCATGCAGGAACAGTTTATGGTTAACTGTCAACTGAGTCAACACACAGTTGGGAAAAGTGCAAGAGAAACAGTGTGGGCAGTTTTCAGAGATGAGGTGTATAGCACCATATTTTGTTATCTGGGTCAGAACACTCACATACAAAAATAACAAAGAAATTAAAAAGCTGGAAAAAAAGAGAATTCTACAGAAAATCATCAGGATAGTTTGTCCATCTCTATGAAGGCAGTGTTTAACACTATCAAAAGTGCAAATGAAACTTAGATGTAGGAATCTTGGCTCAATAAGAAAAGAGATGAAATTCAGTTTTATGCTGATAGTAACATTAGTACTGATGGAGTCACTTTGATTAGTGATAAGGGCATGATGTTGTAGAGATAGACTGAACACTTCCATAATGTTTTCAACAGATCATCATCAATCAGTGTTGAAGCCATTTACTTCAGCTTGAAGTCAATCCCTCTCTAGCTGAACTTCCAACTGAAGCAAAGATTTTAAATTTCATTTAGTTCCTCTTGAATGGCAAAGTTCCTGATGCTGATTTTATTCCAGCTGAGATTTCCACTGCTCATATAAAAATTGACAGAAATTTTAGGGGTTATATGACAGTAGGAAGTTATCCTCCAGGAGTTTAAGGATGCCATTATTGTCCATCTCTTGAAAGGAAGAGAAAATTGATTATCCCATTACAGCTACAAGGAGGACTCTCTCTTAATCACTACTGGCAAAATTCTTGCCAGAGTTCTTTTTAATAGGCTAATGCTTCACTTGGATGATGGTCATTTATTTGAGAGTCAGTGTAGCTTCAAGAAAGGACTAAGGAATGGTCAATTTGGTGCTTGCTGATCAACAACTCCAGGAGAAAGGCCAGGAACAGAACTTTGGTTTGTATACAATATTCATTGTTCTAATGAAGACCTTTGATACAATTTAATTGCCTGGAGAAGATCCATCAGTATGGTATATCAATTTTATGATAGTATTCCAGAATAATGGGCACAATGCTCATGCTTTCCCAGTCACCAATGAAGTGAAGCAGGGCTGTGTGCTTGCTCTCATATTTTTGGCAACATGTTTTTTGTGATGTTGTAAGAAGCCTTCAATGAGGAGAAAAACTGCATCAAGGTCAGCAATGTTACTGACAAATTATTTAACTTGAAAAGCTTCAAGTCAAGACTAAAGTGGAGGGAGAATCACCGTGCAACTTTTTGTTCACAGATAGTTTTGTACTCAATGAAGCCTCTGAGGCTGAGATGCAACTTTTGCCACTTGTGCTAATTTGGGCCTATCAATACCAAGAAAACAACCAACTCTACACCACCATCCATATAGGGAACCCTCCATTAATACAAATGAAGATATTTTTAATGCTATGGACAAGTTCATTTACCTTGACAATATGTTTTCCAGGAATGTATACATAGATGATGAAGCTCACACATGCATTACCAGAGCTAACTCAGTATTTGGGAGGTTCTGAAGGAAAGTGTGGGAGATAAGAGTTATTAGTCTGTCCACCAAACTTAAAGTCTATAGAGCCATTGTGTTGACATCATTGTTGTATGCCTGTGAAACCTGCACAGTCTACCAGTATCACAACAAGAAACTGAATAGCTTCCACTTGAATTGCCTTTGGAAGCTGCTGTAGATCACCTGGCAAGATAAGATACCAGACACTGAAGTCCTTCCTCAAGTTGAACTGCCAAACATTCAAATGTTGCTAAAGAGGGAGCAACTATGATGGACTGGCCACATTGTTTGCATGCTAAAAGTACATTTACCTAGAAGACCATTTTATGGAGAACTCACACAAGGCAAGTGCTCATATGGAGATTAGAAGAAGTGAAACAAAGACACTCTCAAGGTCTCATTTTGATTCTCTTCAAGATCCAAGGCTTACAATCATTTTCTTAAAGAATTAGCTCAGATGTCACAACTGAAGTATTTTTTTTTCTTTCTTCTATCTTCTTCCCCATTCTGCAGGCAGAGTATAAGTATAATGTGCATTTGAGGGCAATTCTACATGTCTTTCAAAAGCACCAAGTAGTGTATATATAGTGCTCAATGGGAATTCAATGAAATAAAAAATCTAAATGTTTAATAGACTTCCTTTAATATTAATATATATATAACATTATTTTAATATAGTTTTTCTATATAAAGAATTAACCCTCACCTCAATTCACTGAGAAAACAGGAAATATGAGACTCATTATATATGTGAAATAATGCAAAATATGTATGTATGTATGTATGTATGTATATATTCCCAAATACCATAGGAGTTGAGAAAAGGGCCCAGTCCTAAGACTAAAAGGCATGGATTATACTCAAAGCTCAACAAGGTTTAAAGAAAGAGTATTGACCTAGGAGTAAGGAAAGAGTTGAGCCCAAAATCTACAGCTGAATTTCAGTTTTCTTCTCTGAAATATAGGACAGTAATATCTCTTTCAAAAGCTTTCTGGAAAGTTCAAGAAGCATTAATGTATATAAAGTACTTTTTAAATACTACAACCCTAGTCCACCATCATTCTTTGTAGGAGGAATCAACTCACTGATCTCATATGACATTATCCTTTCTGTGTCTTGCAGCATCATCAGGCTAGTTTTCTTTCCTAACTGTATTATTGCTGACTCATGCTCAGTTTGTACTCCATTAGAGACAGGAGATCCATATCACTAATTAGATAAATTTGCAAGAATTTGCATCATCCCTTTCTTGCCCAGTCTTAAAGGAGGAAGTAAGGAAGGTGGGAAAGCCTGAGGAATCCAATCCAGATACCAACCTATCTAGTCAAAATGTGCATTCCAAAGGAATTATTGCAATGAATTAAGGGAAATTTCCATTTAAATTGAGGGAAAGTCCCTCTTTCAGGAATTTAGGACTTTGATTCTTTGTCCTAGTTAATCTCTGCCTAGTCTAAAGAAGCAGTGAGAAGATTCTCCCCTCTCTTCCCCCTCCCCTCCTCCTCCTCCTCCTCCTCCTCCTCTCTCTTTCTCTATCAAGTAATAATAATAATAATAATAATAATAATAGTTGTCCTTCTTTCTTGAAGAAGGTCATGACATTAGGGAGGTGATGCTATAACAAGCACACATAAATTGGATTTGATTGAGGGGAAGCTGTGCTAAGTCACCAGCCTCACTTTCTCTTCCAGAGCCATCTAGGTCCAATGGCCAGATAAGGAATCAGAATGACTGGAGATGACTCTGGGTGCCAGGCTATTAGGGTTAAGTGACTTGTCCAAGGTCATACAGCTAGTAAATGTGTGAGGCTGGATTCAAATTCCCATCCTCCTGACTCCAAGGCCAGTGCTCTATCCACTGTGCCATCCAGAAGCACTCAAGCTTCTTGGAAAAAGGAGACCAGAAAAACCTCATAGCTTGTTAGAAGTCAATTACAGTGGTCAAGCTCCAGGTTATACCTAGGAGGCTTTTGCTTCAGTGTTTTTTCCATATTAGTCAAACTCCACTTTGAAGTTTTATCCTAAAGCATGAATGGAAACCCCCGAAATCATGTAAAAGCTTTTATTGTTCTCACTGTAAGGTGACTTAAGGGTACTTTGGATTTTCAGGGGGAACCCCTTTATGCAGTGATAGGAGAACTAGCTAGTCATTATTGATGTGTGGTCTCAAGGTATCTGGAGTGTAGTTTAGAGATTATCTCCTCTAGTCAGAGATGAGGAAATTGAGGATTAGGGCTGGAAAGATCCTTGCCCAAGGTCACACAGTTCTGAGGTGGAATTGGAATTCAGGTTCTCTGACTAAAAATTCAGTTGAACTACTATGTGCTCCCTACAGGTACAGGTGTTTAAACTTGGAGAGAAGAAAAGTCCTGGGTCACTTATTCCAATACTTAATGTAGTTGTGTTCTCTAATAGACAAGACCAACAATAAAGAGACCCTTAACATTTTGGGTCTTGGGACAAAATTCCCCAAAGGTGGGAGTGGGAGGGCGACAACCTCAACCCAAACAATCCTTTCCCTGAAAACAAAGCTGAAATCAACAATGAAAACTTTGAAATGGAAAGACAAACCTCTAGATCTCTGAATTTCTAGTTTGCTCTAGCTTTTGTTCCCTGAGTACTTCATTGAAAATAGGAACATTCAGATTGTTTTGAAGTCTAATAATAATGTTGCTTTGTCACTGGAAAAATTTGCAGTTTTATTAGTCATGCTAAACAGCAGAACCCACCTTGTTTCTTAGTACCTATAGCAGGGAGTGCATTCACAAATCTTCTACTAATCTGAAGGGTCAGCCCCTAACATCTTCTGTTTCTTTAATTTTTTTCCCCTTTTCTTTCTTTCTTTCTTTCTTTCTTTCTTTCTTTCTTTCTTTCTTTCTTTCTTTCTTTCTTTCTTTCTTTCTTTCTTTCTTCTTCTTCTTCTTCTTCTTTCTCAATTTCTCTCATTCTCTCTCACCCTCCCTTCCTCCCTCCCTCCCTCCCTCCCTCCCTTCCTTCCTTCCTTCCTTCCTTTCTTTTTCTTTCTTTCTTCTTCTTCTACTTCTTCTTCTTTCTTGATTTCTCTCATTCTCTCTCACCCTCCCTTCCTTCCTTCCTCCCTTCCTTCCTTCCTTCCTTCCTTCCTTCCTTCCTTCCTTCCTTCCTTTCTTTCTTTCTTTCACTCTTGCTTTCTCTCATTCGCTCTCATTCTCTCTCACCATTCCTTCCTTCCTCCCTCTTTCTTTCTTTCTTTCTTTCTTTCTTTCTTTCTTTCTTTCTTTCTTTCATTCTTTCTTCAGCTAGTAACTGTCAAATCTCTCAGTTCTGATTTGAATTCAGGTCCTTCTGACTCCAGGGTCTCCATTGTGCCACCTACTTTACCCCCAGATGTGTTCTACCCTTTATCTCAGTTGTTAGATCGAACAGCCCGAGGGAATAACAATGAAAGGAAGTCTTCAGAAAATTTATTCTCCTGTCTTTTTCAGATAATGAGGGCCAGGAAGAATGACATTTAAGCCTGAGCAAGCCACAAAGCAGAGTGGCAAGGCCAGGGATAGAATTCCATTCTCCTTCCTTCACAGATATATAGTCAGTCATAGTGTATAGAGAATTACTACACCTAAGTGCAAAAAAGGCCTTTATAAAGTACCCCAGGGTACTGAGCCCTTCTTTCTCTGAGATACCTGAAGCCACACAGAGCCTTCCTTTTTCTGACAATTCTGGGGAAAGTAAATGTGTCCCATATCATAGAGAATTTCTTAAATGTTTTTTGTGATATTGAATTTTCTACTTCTGTATGACATTTCTATAATCCAGAAAACATTCTCTAAGGGAACTTTGTGAAAACTATGAACTGCTTTAAAAAGGGAACTTATTACAAAATTCATTCTAGAAAATCAGAACAAATTCAATGTGACATTCAAGAGACTCCTGAGTCTATTTTTCTTTCCTTCAGCTGCTTTTATAATCATACTCCTGCCTGTTTGTCTGATTTCCATAGAACCCAGCTTCCAGATCTATCACTAAACATTATGTTTAAAACTGAGGGTAAACTCCCAATTGAGTGAATTTTAAAAGGGTGATTAGTTGGCATGAAGTTGAGGGTTTCCCCCTTGATACAGATGGAGAAAATAGAAAGGTGTTTGGGGGTTGTGAAAACACCTCATTATATTTTTTAAATGTCTTGGGCTGGGCATTTGTTCAAAAACACATTTCTCTTCCCTTGTAAATGTCTATATATCTCAAATGAAATTTAATCTGGATATTTTAAATCCATTAGCATTTTTTCTCAGACAAAACCCCATTTTTTTGTTCTAGCTTAATCTTACCAATTTTTAAATTTCCTTAAATTTTTCAATTTCAATTTCATTCATTGATTCATCAAAAAATATCTAGTATCAATTGTGTACTGGTCCTAGGAAGGATTAAAAAAAAATTCTGAGTTATGATTCTAAGCCTCAGATAAGTCTTCTAGTTGAGGGGAAAAGACAGACTTGTAAAAAAAACTAAACAATAAATTAGGAAGCCTAAGATTAGAAATTATGATAAATTTATATTGTTCATATTTTACTTTGGTTTTTATGTGTGTATATTGTTTCCTCCAAGAGAATGGAAACTCCTTGATGATAAAGCTATTTTTTTCAATTTTGTGTTTGTTAACACCCATGCCTATATAATAACTAGAATGTAGCAGATGCTTAATTGTTTTTTATTGATTGATTAAGTGTCAATTGAATGATATTGGCAATTAATGCTAAAGAATCACAGAAGAGGGTGATATCAGTGGGGACAGGAAAAGTCTTAGAAGGGATTTATGTAAGATGTGAGACTTCCACTAGTCTTGGGTAAGCTTAAAATAGGGAGGAATAGAGAAGATATTCCATAGGGAGGACATCACATGGACAAAGGCAAAGAAGTTGGAAAGTACAAGATAGTATGTTTAGTGAGGCGTTGAAGTGGGTATAGTGCTGGACCTGAAGTCAAGAAGACTCATCTTGCTGAGATCAAATCTGACCTCAGATAAGGTAAACTGCTCTAGTATCTTTACTCCACCAACAATCTATTCTCTCTCTCTCTCTCTCTCTCTCTCTCTCTCTCTCTCTCTCTGATCTAGTATCCCTATTTCCTGAGTCACAATATTGAAATTAGTTCAATTAATAACCCTACAATGGCCTCCAAGTGTATCATTATTATTATTATGGCGATTATGTAAATCATCATGTGATTCTTCCCTCCCCCACATTGAATGATTTCATATATCTTCCTGAATTTCCCTTAATTTGTCAAATTTATCATTTTTAACAACCCAATAAAATTCCATTACATTCATTTATTACAATGTAGTAACAATTCAGTTGATGGACTCCTATTGCTACCACCACAACAAAAATAGTTGCTATAAATATTCTTGCATCTTATCCCTTTGTTTTTAACTCTTTGGAACATAATATCATTGGGACTAGGACAGGTTAGTGATTTGGAGGACATACTTCTACATTGTTTTCTAAAATTCACACCAATTCTATTAATTGTGCATTAGTGTACCTGATGTGTTACACCCTGAAAAATTACTGTTTTCCTCTTTTGTTCAGCTTTATTGGATGTGGAATAGAATTTGAGAACTCAAGCTTAGTGATGGGAAGCATTCTTCCATTCAATAGTTGAATGTTTATATACTTTGCCCTCATATTTTGGGGAATGGTGCTTATTCTTAAAACATCTGTATCCATTCTAGATCCCCCCCCCAATTTGCCTTCTATTTCTAACTGTATATTTTGGCTTGAGTAGATAGAGGCTGTTTTCCCTTTGGAATCTTTATTCACTGTTTATATAAGAATTAGATCCATTAATCATAACTGTGAAAAGTATATACTATATAATCAAATTAAAATTACTTTTTTTATATTATTGTTCAAGATCTGGTTCTATTAGGCCTTTTGATTCAATTATTTTTTCCATTATTTTCCTTGACTTTCTTAACTATTCTTTTCTTTAGATGAATTTTGTTCTTATTTCTCTAGTCTATGAAACAAAGGGCAGAAATCCTTACATTCAAATAGATATCATAGCCATTTTCATTAGGTTGGGAAGAAATCAATAGCTCATATTAGGTGCTAAAAAAGATACAAATCTTAGATAAGACATGTTCTCTGCCCTTGTGGGACTTATAGTCTAGTAAAGGGATATGTCTGGCATACAGACAGATGACCAAAATTCAATTAGTGTTTTACGGTGGTATAAAAACAGGCATCTTGTGATGGGCCAAGGGGTAAATGAATGTTACTGACTAGAAGAAAAGAGACCATGGAAGATTCCAATTTAGAGAGCTTTGGTTAAGAACTCATTGGGCAAAAAGGGAAAGGAAGGGCATTTTGTGCTTTGTGAACAATATGATCAAAACTACAGATAGAGAAAAGTATAGGGTGTATTTAGAGGATAGAATAACATAATCTAGAGTATAGGATAATGAAAGGGAGTTTTATGTAATAAAAATGGAAAAAAAGTTTGGTGCCAGATAGTGGGGGAATTTTGAATGCTAAATAAAGTAGTTTGAACTTTACCCAGAAGGCCATGGGAATTCCTCCAGTCAAGATTTTTGATCAGTCTAATAGGAAAATGAAAGATAGACTAAAGGCAGGAGAGAATGGAAACAAGAAAATCTCTAAAGGGGTTGTCAAAATAGACTAGGTGATAATAATGAAAGTCTGTACCAATGGAAATTGAGAAGGCAGATATGAGATGTGAAAAATACTGTGGAAAAAATATTTAACAAAGCAAATTGGAGATTATATGTAATGTTCCACACCCATGTACTCCCATCTCTGCATAGGAACAAAGGGATACATCTTCTCTTCTCTTTTCTTTAGAGTCAAGTTTGGTTTTTATAGCTTTACAACATTTAGGGCTGCATCATTATTAATGACCTAATTTTTTTTATGATAGTCATTGACAACTCCATGAAAATGATTTTGGAAAAAAAAGATGAAAAAACTGAAGCATATTTGAAATACTTGCCTTGAAATGGTACATTTGTCTTCTCCCTTTTTCCCAACAAGGTTCATATATTTTATAAATTCAAAAGTGAATTAATTTATTGATGTGATTTTATCAGCTGTAATAATGCAAACTATTGAAAATGAATGTAAAATAAAAAAATGATTAGAACAAGGGTATTTATCATCTGAGTCTTCTATTTCCATAAATGAAAGCATGTTGATATCTTTTATAAATGATTTTGAACTTTTACTAATTTCATTGACTGCTTTAATTCAGAAATAAAATTATTATCAAATCAAAATAGGAATTCAGTTCTCCTTTGGATGAGTATATAAACCTAATAATGGTTAATGACATTTACCACAGAAAACTATGTTTTTCTTCCATCAAATCTTGGGGGGAGAAATAAATCTTTTATTATTTTTTTGAAAATGTAGTCAAACTTCAATTATCAATTTAGTTCAAGAAATATTTACCAATTGTCCACTTTGTACCAGATACCATATAAAGGACACTTGGAATATAATGACAATTGATAATTATAATGATAGTTTCTCTGCCTTCAATGGGGTTTACATTTCTATGAGTTCAAGAACCCAACCACAAAGGATACATAAATAAATAGAATTAATTATTTTACTCAGTTTTATGAGAGAGAACATGGTATTTCTTCAATCCCTCCCTCCAAAAAATTGACTAAGTCAATATCAGGGATTGATATATGTTCTGGGATCCATATAGAAAATGTTTAGTCTCCTGTATCCTGTATCTATATACCTCATTAAATGGAAATTAGTATGTTTTTAAAAATTATCATTCTGGAATACTGTAAGATCCTCAGCTATCAAAGAAAGATACATTAGATTTAGTGTGTTCTGTTCCCTAAGGAGGGCAAGTGAACCACAAGATGTGGTAGAATTATTAAGTTAGAAGACTGATTTCTACAATTCACACATGAAATGTTTCATTATTATAGTGACACATTTTAGAAAGATTTTCAACCACAATGTTAGGACAATTTAATTAAGCAGAGCAGCTTTCACATGCTGTTTAATAGATATTTCAGTATATTTTTAAAAATTAATGACACAAATACCATTCTCCTGGCCCAGACTAATTATACCTCTGGGTAAAGACAGAAGTTATCCCTAAACTATTGTTAGTAACCTTTGTTGATTCATGAAAAGCAAGAGAAGTATCAGTAGAATGGAATAAGACAATAAGACAATAATCTTGAGTAATCCTTCTGATCTATATTTCAGCAGAAAAAATTAAGAACATGGGTTCATATAGTGGAATGATTTTATCCACTCTCCTTTTCTTTTCCTCATTTTTCTTATGAAAGGCAGTTAAGATGCTTAAAACAATTTAATTTAGCAAGCATTTATTGTGTATCTACCATGTTCCTTTATCAAGTGTCTCCTAGATGAAGGAAAGCATCTGGATAGACTCTGGAAATGTATACGATTGTTTTAATGAGTTCAGACTTTCCCCTGAAACAAACCCCCCCCCCCCCAAATATTTTTTCCAGGAATGTTGAAGGGTTCCAAAGAATTAAAGTGATGAGTCACTCAAAAAAATAGTCTTTTGAATGATGACTGTGAATAGTTTGAAACATAGTATGAGGAAAGAAATATCTAAAAAGAAGTAGTGAGAAGACTTTGAGAGATGAATTGTTTGACTAGAAAAAAACAATTCTTTATATGAGAAAGGGGAAACGATAAGTTAGTAAATGCTATGCCCATTTGAACAATTAGCTATTACACAAAGAACAGTAATGTGTAAATAATCAATATGGGTATAATTGATATGATATAAAGCAAGAGGATACTGACTTCTATAATTCAAAGATTCCCAGATATCACCATCAGTAGAGAGGTTCCCTCAATAGGTGTGAACAGCAATCATGTCTTTTCATTTTCTACTGTACTTCTCTGGCTTTTCTATAGAGGATTATACATTGCATATGTTACTTTTCTTCTTTCTCTTTAAATTTGAATCAATGCAGATAGTACTTATTTTGTGTTTACTATGCTAGAGACTATGTAAATCTAAATGTTGTAGATTTACTGATAATTTGGTGTTCTTCCTTTTTTTAATATCAAATTATCTATTTTATTGTTCATCAAACCAACTCTTAGTTTTACTTATTAGTTCAATAGTTTTCTTACTTTCAAATTTATTAATCTCTCCTTTGATTTTCAGAATTTCTAATTTAGTAATTAATTGGAGATTTTTAATTTGTTCTTTTTCTATTATTTTTAATTTGCATGACCAATTCATTGATCTCTTCTTTCTCTATTTTATTCATGTAAGCATTTAGAGATATAAAATTTCCCCATAAACTGCTTTGACTGTATCCCACAAGTATTGGTATGTTGTCTCATAATTGTCATTGTCTTGGATGCAGTTATTGATTATTTCTATCATTTTCTTTTGATCCAGTCATTCTTTAAAATTAGATTATTTAATTCCAATTAATTTTTAGTCTATCTTTCCATGGTCCTTTATTACATGTGATTTTTATTGCATCATAATCTAAAAAGAATGCATTTGACATTTCTGCCTTTCTATATTTAATTATTAGGTTTTTATACCTTAATAAATGGTCAGTTTTTGTGTACATGTCATGTACTGATAAGAAAAAGGTCTATTCCTTTCTATCCCCATTCAGTTTTTTTCCAGAGGTTTATCATATCTAACTTTGCTAAAATTCTGTCCACATCCTTAACTTTCTTCTTGCTTATTTTGTGGCTAGATTTATCTAATTCAGAGAGAGGGAGGTTGAGGTCCTCCAATAGTATAGGTTTGCTGTTTGTCTTCCTGTAAGTCATTTAGTTTCTCTAAGAATCTGGATGCATAACTTGATTTATATATGTTTGGTATTGATATTACTTCATTATCTATAGTACGTTTTAGGAAGATGTAGTTTTTTTCCTTGTCTCTTTAACAAGATCCATTTTTGCTTTTGCCGTTTCTGACATAAGAATGATACTCCTGTTTTTTTTTTTAAATTTCAGCTGAAGCATAATATATTCCATTCCAGCCTTTTACTTTTACTCTGTGTAGGTTTCTTTGCTTCAAATATTTTTCTTATAAATAATGTAAAGGAGGAGTCTGTTTCTGAAAGCACTCTTCTATCTTCTTCCATTTTATGGGAGAGTTCATCCCATTCACATTCTCAATTGCCATTACTAACTCTATTGTTCTCCATCCAATCTTCTCTCTGTTTATACTTTTCTCTTTCCTTTCATTTTATCTCTCCTCATCAGTGTTTTGCTTCTGACTGCTGCCTTCCTCAATCAGTGGATTCCTTCAATGAATATTTTACCCTCTGGTTCTAGGATATCAAGGCAGGTTTTCTTGATGAATTTTTTTTTGCAAGGCAAATGGGGTTAAGTGGCTTGCCCAAGGCCACACAGCTAGGTAATTATTAAGTGTCTGAGGCCGGATTTGAACCCAGGTACACCTGACTCCAAAGCTGGTGCTTTATCCACTATGCCACCTAGCCACCCCATTTCTTGATGAATTTTTGAAAGATATTGTTCAGTTTCTTTTTTTGATCATGAGTGGTCCAATAATTCTTAAAGTATATTTCCTGGATGTAGTCTTCCAAGTCAATTGCTTTTCCAGTGAGGTATTTTACATTTTTTTCTAATTTTTTAAAAATTTTTCTTGACTGATTCTTGATATCTCATAGAGCCATCAGCTTCCACTTATCTAATTCTATTTTTCAAGAAATTATTTTTTTCAGTTGACTTTGCATCTCCTTTTTCATTTGGCCAATTCTATTTTTAGAGGCATTGCTTTTTTTTTTTCCATTTGCCCAATTGTAATTTTGAAGGAAGTTGTTTTCTTTGTCCATTTGCTGAATTACATTTTTTTTGGCAAGGTAATGGGGTTAAGTGACTTGCCTAAGGTCACAGAACTAGGTAATTATTAAGTGTCTGAGACCAGATTTGAACTCAGGTCCTCCTGACTATAGAACTGGTACTCTATTCACTGTGCCACCCAGCTGCCCCAAAGTCTAAATTGTATTTTTAAGGGAATTGTTTTCCTCATTGAATTTTTGTTCTTCTTTTTGCAAGATGTTGAATTTCTCTTTCATTTCTTTTTCCAATTTTCTACTTAAGTTTTTAAAATCCTTTTTGAGCTCTTCTAAGAGTTTTTTTGGGACTAGAGGCCAATTCATATTCCTCTCTGGGGCTTTACATCTAATATCTTTTCTGTCATCCTCTTCTGAGATGGTATTGTCTTTATCACCAAAGTAACTTTCTACTATCAAAATTTTTTTTCTGATTTTTCTTACTCATTTTGAGGTCTACTCCTGGACTACATGGACATTGTCCCAAGCTTCTTGTGTTGGGAGAGGAGCCTGATGACAGACTTTCCATTTTAGGAGTGGCTTGCTCACTGGGCTGTGGCCATGGAGCATAGTTGAATTGATTGTACAGGGAGACTGGGGCTCCACTCTGCTGACTGCATCTATGTTGGTGCCCTCCCAACTGTTCTGCTGTATTGTTGACTCACTGAGCTGGGATCCTGGGGCCTCAACTACAGATCTCTGCTATGGCTGAGAGTCTCTGGTTGGCCTCCTCTGAACCCCACCTAGCTTCCTATGCTCACCATGTTCCTTCTCCACCCTAGCAAAACAGACCTTTCCTGAAATCCTTTCCAGATATCTTAAGCTGGAAAATTCTCCTGCCTGTTCTTTTGTGGGTTTGGTCATTCCAGAAACCATTTAGAAGCTTGATTAATGTTTCTGAGGGAAGCCTGTGAGAGCTTAGGGAAATTCCTCTTCTACCATCTTGGCTCTGATCTACTAGATGGTGTAGATATAAAAACAAACATGAGATATGTTCTTGCCTTCCAGTTTCATACATTCTAATAATATCTCATTATTAGACATAGAGGTTCATATATTTAAAGCTGCAAGGGACTTTATAGGTCAACTAGTCCAATAACTTTCTCACTTAATAGTTAAGAAACAGGATCAGAGAAGTAACTTGTCTAAGATCACACAAATAGGGAGTAGCAAAGTTAGATTTTGACTGCCCCTTGACTTGTTAATGTGACAATGATTGATATTTAGACATTAAAATGACATAGTAGTTATTGGACCTGGAGTCAGGTAGACTTGAGTTTACACTTAGCCTTAGTCATTTACTAACTCTTTGACCCTAGCTAACTCATTTCACCTCTGTCAACTCCAGTTTCTTCATCTATAAACCAGGAGTAATTACACCTACCTCCTAGAGTTGGTGTGAGGAAAAGATGAGAAAATATTTGTAAAGTGCTTTGCAAACCTTAAAGTATAAATAATAATTATATATTATAATATAAAACCTAATATAATAATAATAATAATTTCCTTTTGTACTAACATTTGCTGTGCATTTTGCAAACCTTAAAGAATTGTGGTAATAATCATTATAGCTACTCTTGACTATAATAATAATAATTATAAGATAATATTTGTTACACTTTAAAGCATTTTATATAACTGAAATATTACTGAAGTGTTTTGCAAATATAATTTTTATAAATATCTTATTATAATTATAATTATTATTATTATTATATCCTTACCAATGAAAGTGTTAGGTGGCTATTATCTCATTCTTGCCAACTAACCTTTTTTTTCAGTAAAACTTGTTATTGAGAATTATTTTTTCAAATCAATTTACATGTGGAAATCATCAGAAGTCATGTGTAACAAACTAGTGATACTGATATCACATCTTTCCATCACCTTTTGGATCAATTGCCATTTTTTCTGCTTTAGATCATTGATATTCCAGGGTTCACAGGCAAATAGTATCACAAGGAAAATATTGGTGCTAAAAAGACAAGCTTTTTAGGTACTATGCAGCTTGGGGTTTTTGAAAGTAAAGTTTCCAAATATGACCCACTCTAATAGTTCAGGAGAAAGAATGCTGGACTTATAGTCAAGGGAGACTTAGGTTCAAATTTTTCCTTCTACATACTACCTTTGTGATCACAGTTAAGTCACAATGAAAAAAAATTGACCTTGCTGAACCTTAATTTCCTCACAAAACAGTAATAACAGTAGTCTATTATTCTTATAAAAAAATCTATTGAGAAAATTCATTTAAAAAAACAATAAAGCTCCATGGTGTATTACATAGAATGCTAAACTTCAACTTAGGGGTTCAAACTGAGTTAAAAATCTTCCTCAGATACTTATCAGCTATTTGATTCCATGTAATTTCTTGCCTTTCCTTAGCTTCATATGTAAAATGGGCATAATAATAGTGTCTATCTCACAGTCTTATTGTGATGCTTCAATGATACAACAAATACAAATGTTATAAATAATGTAACATATGTAAAACTTTATAAATGTTGAACCATTATATATAATATATATTTTTAATTTTGGAAAAATTATTTGTGACTTTTTCTATTTTATTAAATGCTGTCAGTGGGTTAAAATGCATTAAAATGTTTGGAAAATTTAATAATAAGTTACTACATGAATATTGCTATCATAATATTATTATTGTTAAATAATTAATACTATAATACTATTAATCACAGTTATTATTATTATTTTTATATTCTAGGTCCTGTTAACACACTAAAATAATATATGTTCTGTGTCAGATAAGTGGAGGAGTTAAAGCAGTTAAGAGGAATTAGTTCTGGAGTATCAGGTTGGACTGTGTCAAAGAGGGAGGACTAAGCTGACCCTTAAATAGTGTCTAGGATTCAGATAAGTATTTAAGAGGGGGGAGAAGGGCATCCCAAGCAGGATGACTAGAGTGAGTAAAGATTAGAAGGTAGTAATATATTCTTATAGTGTCTAGAAGACAATGAACTAATTAGCTATCTTTTTAGTAATGAAATCTAATGTATATCTTCCATATCTGGAACTGGAGGTTGGTAAAAATTTGGTAGCATATTTCAGAAGCAGTCAGAAAACATGGAGTCTTTTGAAAATGATGTTCCAATAATGCTGCTAGCCTGAATGGAGAATGGACGCTCACTCACAAATAGTCCACATAGTCGTCCAGCTATGTGAATCCTCTGCCACAATCTCCTAGCTGGGAATGGTGACCATGATGTGACTGATGTAGCAGGATGTGGTGATTTAATGATGGGGGCTCCTTCCACAATCACAGGAAACTGGGGAAATCCTCTCCAAAATTAGTCAACTTGAAGTGACTTCTTGGTCTACTCAAAAATGTGGTCATCATGGGTGAGGGAATCCCAGCAGGCAGAGGATGAGGATCATATATTTGGGGAGGAGGGAGTATGTAATCTTTTAGAAACAGGGAGGAAATATCCTCCAAAGACAAGTCAAAGGTGAAACAAAAGAGTTAGTTCAGGTTCTCAAAGAAGTTTCTGGGGACAATGTTAAGCATATCTTGTTTTGAATGGATTTGTTGCTATTAATTTTATTTTGTGATTTGTATTTTCATGAAGAATTATGACAAGGGGGCAGCTAGGTAGTGCAGTGGTTAGAGTACCGACCCTAGAGTCAGGAGGACCTGAGTTCAAATCTGGTCTCAGACACATAATAATTGTCTAGCTTTGTGACCTTGGGCAAGTCATTTAACCCCACTGCCTTGTGAAAAAAACTAAACAAACAAACAAACAAAAATTATGCTAAGACTTTTGTGAATCTAGGGCAGCCTTTGGAAATTGACATTACCAGAGCTGGAACTAACAATTTTTGTATCTTTTAAGAATGAAACCCACTGAATTTAGAATATAATTTATTTAATTGAATCCAACTCTTTGGACCCCATTTGGAGTTTTCTTGACAAAAATACTAGAGTGGTTTGTCATTTCCTTTTCTAGTTCATTTTACAGATGAGAAAATTGAGGCCAACAGGCTAAGATCAGATTTGAACTCAAGATAAATCTTTCTGATTCTGATCTCAGCATTCTATCCACTGAGTCACCTAGCTACCCATTGAGGTTACATGCATGAAAATCTACTTCTGTAGACAAATTCAATTGGATGGTGGAATGGAACAAAGATCCTTTGGCAAGTTAGAAAGATCAATCCTGGGTTAGGGTGCAGCCACAAGGAGAATGAGGATGCTTCCTATTTAGTGGAAGAAGACAACTTAGATTTGATGACCAGGACAATTTCATAATAATTAGAATAGGCTAAGGTGGAATAGGCTATCTGGAGAAGTGGACATATTCCCTCCCCAGATGTCTTGAAGCAGAGGTTGGATACCCCTTTATTAGGCATATTATAACAGAGACTTCTTTTATGTATGGTCAGGATGGCTACTGGAATTCCCTCTGACCCTTAAGCTCTGTGATTTTCTGATTCATTTTTCAACTTTTCTGCTGGATAACCACAGAGACAATACAGTATAATTAAAAATAATATTTTTATAATGCTTATTATTTGGCAGATACTTTGCAATTATTATCACATTTGAATCTTACAAGCCCTGGAGATGGATACTGTTCTTATCCTCATTTTATAGATGAGGAAGCCGAGGCAAACAGGGTTTAAGTGACTTGCCCAGAATCACAGAGCTAGTATTTGAAGCTGGATTTAAACTCAGATCTTCTTGGTTTCAGTGCAGTGCACCCATCACTCTATCAAACTACATATATGTCTTAAGAAGGCTGGCCTCAAACTGGCTATGAGATCTTGCAGAATACTTAAGCTCTCAAAGCCCCAGGCAACTCTTTAAAACTAAAAGAATGGTTGGAATCTGCAGGAGGCCAGGAAATTCTTTACTGGGAGTACACTATGCCTATGAAATTGCAAATCTAACCAAAATAAAAACTTTAGATGAGAGAGGGATTTCTAAGTCTTTTGTTGTTCTCCAGTTCATTTTACAGAAGAGGAAACTGGAAAAAAAAGGGTTAAGTGACTTGCTCAAACTCATCTGTTAAGTCCAGATTTGAACCCTTGAAGTTGAGTCTTCCTGATTCTTGTTAAATGATCACAAATACTGGAAATTTCCAATCACCCTATCCTAGTAGTAGTAGCTTGGTAGGTCCAACAGTCTTTAAGCCTTCTCAGTTAATTAACACATACAAAATGACTGATCATTCTTAGATTTAAAATATATGAATTCATAAAAATAGTATTTCAAAATGTCCCTCAATGTATCTCCCTACTGTGTTGCTTCTAAAGGGGCTGACCATACTACCTCTCTCTTACCCAGGCTTTATTTTTCATTAGGAAAGACTTTCAAATAAATGTTCTTTCTTCCCAAAGCCAGGGCCTGGTGCTTTAAGTCTAGTGATATGCATGATAAGATAGAGAGACACATCCATCTGAACTGACTGGGCATTCTGCCTTACGTCAAACCATAGACTGGGCTCACAGACTATCGTCAGATCCTAGTGCATGTGATCCGGCTTTTGGGGTCCAGAGGGGTGGGGGAAGGGCTATTGTCGACAGTCTGAGATGCACATTGTGTTATAGAGGAAAATATAGCAACTGTTGTTCCACTATAGAATGCCGGCTTCTGAGACAGATGTTTTGGGTGGGAGTGAATAAGTAGGTGGGAGAAGAGAATTATACACAATTCTTCTGCAAGCATCATTAGAATTGCTGCAGCGGCATTGCCGGGCATGGGAGATGGATTAAAAAGCAGGCAGAGGAGGAGGAGGTAGTCCTCCTGACTTGGGGAATGGGATGCGTTTGAAATAAACAGACAGTTCAGAGGAAGCAGCTATTTCTGGGAGGAGTGGAGTAGGAGAGAGATGAGGGATCCCAGGTTTGAATGGAAAGCACTTGAATTGCCATTTCAGTCATGGGCTGGAGCTGAAGGCTTCTTATGCTCCTGTGGTGAGAGGGGTTATTCAGAAAGGACAGACAATTTTCATGCCTGTGATGGATCATTTATTTTGATAGCTGCAGACCGAACACAATAGAGAACCAACTCAGCCTTTGCTTGCAGGTGTTCCTCAGTGAGTACAGATTAGCAGCAGGCCTGGATGGTGCAAAGCCTGTAGACTTCCTCTACAAATAGAAGCTGGGAAAGCATCCAACACGTCCCATTTTCCTCAGAGGAAGCAAGACATAGGAACAGGAAGGCTGTGTCAATAAAATCTTAGAGCTAAGTATTTTGCGATTGTTTGGGGACCATAAATATTATGCGGCAAGGCCCAAGACTATGTGGGTTTGTAACAATTGTCATCTGTTGACATTCTGAGACAAAATGGATAAAAAACAAACAAAAAAGAGGACCAAGTTTCTGGACTTTATCAGCAAAACTTTCTTTAAAATAACATAAAGGGCATCTCCATTCAGGAATCAGCCTCATCAAACACAGAGCTCTAATTAGGGTATCGGAAATTGGGCTTCCGCAGCACCCCTAGTTCCTGGGCAGAATCAGGATGTGCGTGAGAGACTTCCTGCTTGGGCCAAGAAGCTCAGCTGTTGAAGAGATATTTCTGAGTCAATTTTCCTAAACATTTATACTGAGCCTCCAAGTGAGTCTAGTATCTCTCTGTCTCTGTATTTCTTTGCTCTCTCTCTCTCTCTCTCTCTTTTTCTTCTACCTTTCTGTCCCTCTCTATCTTCTTTTAGACCAAGAACTAATAATCAAGTCTGATGGCATTCATAGATGGTTTTCATGAGAATTTGTGAATTTCAGTGTGTGTATGGGGGGAATTATGTATTATTTTCACAAATCCAAACTGAAATTTGACATTCTCTTTTAATTATGTTACTTTTTAAATATTCACAGAAAAGGTCCATAGACTTCACCAAATTGAACAGAATACAAAACTCCTTCATTTCTTTATCCTCTATCATCATGATCATTCTAAGTACGCTTTCTTTGATGATAGATCCATAACCAGAAATTCTTGCACTTGAGAAAAATTCAGCTGAGGCTGGTGAAAGAGGAGGGTTGTGTCAGTGGGGCAAAGGATAGTCTAGCTATAGTTGTACTCACACTAGAAGAAGGTGCAGCTTTTCCTCCAAGAGTCTAGCCCATAGATATGTAATCTTGGGATAAAATTCATACTCTCTCATTTGGCATGTTAAATAATGCATAGTCTAGGCTTATTACATATTACTTCCCTTCACATACATTATTTCCTTCTTGCTTTTCCTCATACAAGATATTCTATTTCTCATTTATCTACATGTATAATTTATTCTCTCCTTACTTCTGTCTCCTAGAATATCTTACAAATCAGCTGGAGCATCACTTCTTAAATGAAAGCTTTCCTGATAGCAACCCTTCCACCTCAACTCCTATTGCCTCCTCTTTCCAAAATAATTTTGTACTGATTATAATTATTTCATATTTACCTACTTACATATGTTGTTTCCTATGATAGAATATGATTTCCCTGGACAAAGACTTTAATTTTTCTCTTTTTATTCTCTAGCATGTTACCTATCATAGAGTGAGAACAAGAATGTCAATTAACCATGATTGCATTGAAATGGGGCATGCCCTTATGAGGAAATTCCTTCTGTGAATGTTATTTGACATCTTCTCTGAAACATATAGCTGTAAAGAGTTGACTAGAGCCAAGAGGGGTTAAGTGGCTTGCTCAGCACCTCAGAGCTAGTATTTGACAGATCAATCCATCCAATAGATATTTATTAATCATCTAGTATGAGGCAGACTTTGTGCTAAGTGCTGTCTAGACAATCATAAAAAGGACAGATCCAGCCTTGAAGGACGAGGGGGAGACAACAGACAAAAAGAGGTAGAAAAATGGAGGTACATAGGGGAGATGAGACAAGAGGGAGTACAAAGAGTAGGGGATCAGTAGATGCAAAATGGAATAAGTCCAATTTCTGACTTTTATAAAGGAAAGAATTGGGAGTAGTTTGGTGCTCTGTCCTTCAGTCCTCCAATTAGAGGGAGTGGGTGGTGGTATTGTGCAAGGTTTGAGATAGCCACATGGTAATGAGTTTGGAAGTGATGAACTTTCCTTGTTCCATGGAGTGGAAACCAGGGACTTGAAGTAGGCCAACCTGGCTCTGAGGGTAGCTCCCTATTCATTATGTCCTGATGCCTCTGGCATGTAATGGTCACTTAACAAAAGCTTATTGATTACCTGGGCCCAAGGGAAAAGTAGAAATTACAGGCACCACATACACCTGCCTCTTTTAACTTCTCTCTTCAAAACATCTCCCTTCACTCTTCTTCTAGTCATCTGGCTCATGTGAAGGAACTAGCTATCAGGTTCCCTATGCTTATATCTCATATTGCATAACCTAGAGGAAATAGTAATAATTTAGGAGAAAGAAGGGATTGCTTTGGCCTGTGGCTGTCTGAATTGTTTCAGCAAAATCTCCTTTACACCTTTCTCTGGATGTGACATGTCCATGCTAAGGGACTTTGCTCCACAAGTATACAACCACTTTGTTTCTGCATTGAAGCAGAAAATGTTGCCTAGCTATAACTGTCCAGATACACGAATGATTGCATTCATCATGATGCTTTTGTTCAGTTATGAGGTTTCAAAGTTCATGCTTTGGTCTGGACCTCTCAGTGATCCCTTTGAAAATTCCTGAGTTATGACTTCATATTTAATGAGTCAATAGTGACCAGTATGACCAGGAACTGCTGAACAATAGGACTACCAATAACAATGCTAACCGGTTCAACTTGTGAAAAGGTCAATGGGTGGAACAATGATTCTACACTGTCTGTATATGAGAAGTTTCAGGTCATACCTAGTTCCCCATAGGATCAGGAATAATAATTGAGTGGGCTCAGCCACATTGATACCTGTTACCAAAATTTAGATAGCTTTGTTAAGGTGGCTAGGGTGTTAGGTCTATGGTCAAGAAGACTTGAGTTCAAATCTTTCCTCAGACATGTACTAGTTATATGACCCAGGACAAGTCATTTAACCCCTAGCTCAGTTTCCTCATCTGTACAATGAGACTAATAATAGCACCTATCTCCTAGGGTTGTTATGAAGATCAAATAAAATACTATTTGTAAAGTTCTTTGCAAACCTCAGTATTATAGAAAAGTGAACTGTTAAACCTCCAAACATGTCATAATTCTTCAGCATCTCATATATTACCATGCAAGTGCTAAATCAATGTTTCTTGTTGTTGATGATGATGACAGGCAAGACTGTTACCCTTCAGAAGAACAGTATAACTCACAAGGTCATGATATGTGCAAATGTAGAGACATCTACACTCCAAATATTCATATGAACTATTTCTACCTGACCTGTGGTAGAACAGTCTAAATTTGTATTGGTCTTATCAACCATAGTAGGGTGTGCTGTACCATGACCCCATCATAGTAATGACATTTTGGTCCTCTTCAACCAAAAACTCATACATAAGAAATAGTATGCTAGAGTGGTGAGAGTGCTGGACTTTGTTCCACAAAGAACTGAGTCCAAATCTCACCTCAAGTGTTCTCTAGCTAACTCTAAACCAATCATTCATTTTTTTTTCACTCTCAGTGTTCTCATCAGTAAAATGATGATATCAGTAGCACTTACCTGAAAGGGTTGTTGTGGTGAGAGAATGAGATAATGTATGAATAGTTTTTTGGAAATCTTAAAATGCTATATAAATGTTAGCTGTCTCTTGAGCCTTAGTTTCCTTATCTATAAAATGAAATGGTTGAGCTAGATAATTTCATAGGACCCTTATATTTCCAAATGAATGATTCAATGATGATGTTATGATTATTAAGGAAAATAAAGAAAATAAAATAAATGGTTTAAACCCCAAAGCCTGTTTCTTTGCTAATATTAGAGTCACAATAACTATCCTATAAAGGACATTGCATCATTTGTATAAAAATAAGAGGCATTTCCTAGATGATAAAAGATTAATGGATACAAACAGGTATTTTTCAGGAGACATCAAAGTTATAATAAGTCATTTAAAAAAATGCTCTAAATCTCTATTGATTAGAGAAATGCAAATTAAAATAACTCTGAGTCAGTAGAATTAGGGGCACCAATACTTGCCACTTTTTATTTCTTTCCTGTGTCTTCTTTCCAAACTTCTCCCTTTACTCTTCTTCCAGACATCTGGCTCAGATGTCAGATTAACTAACATGACAAAAAAGGAAAAATCACAAATGTTGGAGAGGATATGGACAGATTGGGATGCTAATGACCCTTGTTGGAGTTGTGAACTAATCCAATCATTCCAGTGAATAATTTGGAACTTTGCCCAAAGGGCTATAAAACTGTGCATACTCTTTGATCTAGCAATACCACTACTATATATATATATCCCAAAGAGTTCATAGAAAAAGTGTAAAGGACCTATTTGTAAAAAAAAAATATTTATAGCGACTCTTTTTTCGTTGGCAAAGAATTGGAAACTGAACGGAGGTTCATGAATTGGGGAATGGTTGAACACCTTGTGGCATGTGATTTTGATGGAATACTATTATCCGAGGAGAAATTATGGATGGGATGATTTCAGGAAAACCTGGGAAGACTTACATGAACTCATGCAAAGTGAAGAGAGCAGAAACAAAAGACCATTTTTCACACAATAACAGCAATATTGTACAATGACCAACTAAAAGACTTAGCTGCTTTTAATCAAGACAATGAAACAAGAGAATTTCAAAGGACCATATGGTGAAAAATGATATTTTCTTTCAGAGTGAGAGAACATATGAATCTGAGTGCAGATAGATGCATTTTTTTTAAACTTTTATTTTTATTTTTTGGTATCCCTATGTGTTTTCTTTTGCAAAATGGCTAATATGGAAATTTTTTTGCATGTCTTCATATGTATAATCAATATCATATTGCTTGCTTTCTCAAGGTGTAAAGAGGGGTAAGAGGAAGTGAAAGAATTTGGAACTCAAAATTTAAAAAAATGTTAAAAATGTTTATATGCAATTCAGAAATATTTTGAATATATTTTTAAAAATCTTTAATACCCATTTCTGGGATTATTGGGGGGGGAATGACTGGAAAAATTTAAAGTCTTTTGTAGAGTAGAATTAATAATTTTATCATTATTATTTGAAAGAAAATATAAAGAGTCATTTAAAGAAAATATCAAATAATAGTCTACTCTCTCTTTTAGATTGGGGAAATGATTAATAGAATGCTTGAGAAACCCTTACTGGGTTTCCCAATATTTTTTTCATACAAAATCACCAGCTTCTATTGCAACTGTGCAGTACTGATTACTTCACTTAATATCTGGTCAGCAATAACAGCAGAATTCTTTATACCCTTTTGTTATTTTCTTATGTGTTAATGTAAATCACTTTGTATACATCCTATTTGCTTAGCTCAGCAATTCTTTGAGATAGGACATGAAGTAGGAGATACTGAAATCTCCATTTTTACTGAAGAGGAAACTGAGGGCACAAGAGATTAACTCATGGTCCAAAGTCATACAGACAGTAAATATCTGAATTGTGATATATCCAATTCTTTATATTCAGCTTAAATAGTCAATCAGTAAGTATTTACTAAGAAACTATTTTATGTTGGCACTGTGTGAAGTGCTCAGATGGGCCTAGATTTCAATGATTTGACTATCCTCTCCAGACATGAAGATTACAACTCACTTTTGCTTTCTGACCTTGATTGAACCTTCCCCTGGTTCTTCCACAAAGGGATCATCCAACATTCTAAAGGTTTTTCTCTGCATCCTTCCTTTGGCATTTTGTGGACACCAAGCGAACACATGACTCTTTCATACTTTTCCCCTTATTCTTATTATATGACTGGTCCACTTCTATTTCAAGTCTGATATCTCCAGTGACAACAACCATTTTTCATTCTCTATCTCCAACTCTGCTTGGCTTTGTGCCACAGAACATTATGCCTTCTCTCAGAATAAATCAAAATAAGATCACTTAAAATCTTTTCATCATGTTTTCAGACTCAGTTTTTGATACACAACATCTTGTCAACTATCTTAGTTCATTCACCCCTTATATTGGAAGATTAGAGAGTGAGGCAGTACCCTTCTCTTTCTCTTTATAACTTTCTTTTGTGTGTTGTTTTCTCTCCCTCAACTGTAAGCTCCCTTAAGGGAGACTATCTTTATTTTTCTTATTCATATCTTTTAGCACAGTTCCTAGCATATGGTAGGGACTTAATCAATGTTTATTGAATTGATATGAATTATTCCTTATTGTCAATATATTTAGAGCCTGATTTGTTCCCACTATGGATCTTTCTTCTGTCCTTTAGGTAAGTCTCAGTCTTAGTTCTTCAAATATTGTGGTATTCCATATCTTTTGACCATACAGTATTTTGTTGTTGTTTAGTCATTTCCAACTCTTCATGCAGGTAATGATACTAGAGTGTTTTGCCATTTCCTTCTCTAACTCATCTAACAGATGAGGAAATGGAGACAGAGTTAAATAATTTACTTAGAGTCACACAGCTAGTAAATGTCAGAAGTCTTCCTGACTCTATCTGCTGTTCTACTTAGCTGCCCCTTCTGCAAAATAAGGACATTACTTGAATTACCAATCTTACCTGTTCTCAGATGTTATGTACGACCAAGGATGACTGATCTGGAGCTCAACTTCAGTTCAATTCACCTCAGTAGAACTGTGCCTTCTGCCATGGTCCTCCTCGTTCTCTTTGGCTATAGTCATCTCTGGATAGTCAATCATATTTTTAATATGAAAGAACATTAATTCAGGGGAAAACTGAATGAGACAAATCATCCTTTTGTCAAAGACTAGTATGAGTCTTCCCAAAATATTTCCCCCTGATAATTCTGCATTGGCTTGGATGATTGCTGAGAAATTCTTGGAATTATTTATTTCATGAACTTTGGTCTGATTTGGTGTGGCATTATTTTTTATACTCTTATGTTATGACGGAACACATGCCCATTTCCATAGTAAGGTTCTCTCCTTCAGACTTTGTTATTTAGTCTCATTACTATTAGCCTTAGGCCTCAACCCTGGAGAATTCAAGAGCCTGGTAATCTTAACTCAGCTATATCTCTTGCCCTGCTTATCTTTGTTTTATGGCAGTGACTTGCTAGCTACCATGTGCTACCCTCTGCTGCATTGATTTTACTATTGACTCAGAGAAGATAACACCAGACAAAATGATCCCAAGTATCTCAAACTCAACAGGATTCTTGGCCTTGCTGGAGAATGAGGTAAACTTTCAGAGTTTCCTGGATGTGACCTTCCTTTCCTTCCCATAAACCTGGAAGACTTCAGCTAATGACATTCCTATGCAAAAGTTGACACAATATGTATTGCACACTTGCTTAGTCATTATCATTGTTCAGTTTCTCCCTATAACCTTTGTGGTCAAAATTAAACTGTCTTAGACCCACCCTAGTCTGTATCTATAGACACAGATTTGAGAGAAAAGTGTATTGAATAGTCATATAATTTGTTTTCAAAACTATGATCTCTAACTTCTTCCTCTCCCTGAACCCCTTACTCCAACCTCTGTCCCCTCCACTTTACACACTTACACAAAACAGATAAACCATATATGTTCAGAGATTGGACTGTCATATAAATCAATTGTGTAATAATTAATAACTTTTATGAATGCCTTCTATGTATCAAGCATTATACTAGATTATGAAAATACAAAGAAAAAATAAATCCGTCTCTGCCCTCAAAGCACTGATATTCTATCAGGGGACACTTACACTCTGTTCCTTGTTTCTCTTGGCTGGAACCAGGCCTCCATACATCTTTCTATACCATAGTTCCTTTTTCATTGCAATGGACATATCCTTCAACCCTGTCTCCTTTCCTGTTCTCTTTGCCCTACCCCATTAGAATTTAAGCTATTGTATGATCATCTATGCATATGTATATATACATATACATATATATATTTATATATAACATATTCTAAATAAATACAAGGTAATTTGGAGAAGGAGGGAACTAGCAGTTGGTGGATGATCAAAAGGTAGAAAACTACATTTGATCTGAGACATGAGGGAGACAAGGAAGGAGGGAGTATGTTTTAGAGATGGGGAAAGCCAATGCAAAGGATGGACAAGAGAAATGGCTTCATCTCTGATAAACATCAAGAAGGGAGTATGGCTTATCTAAAATGTGGGAAGGAATGATATATGATAAGATTGGGTGAGTGAGTTGGGGTTAGTTAAAAATGACTTTAAAAGTCAAGCAGAGAAGTTAATATTTTATCCAAATGGGTGATATGAACTCACTGGAATTCATTGAATAGGGGAGTGATATGGCTGGATTTGTCCTTTAGAAAACTCACATTGGCCTCATTGTGGAAGAATGATTAGAAAGGGGAGAGAGTAGGGGAAGGGAGATCAATTGGAGGGATACGGTACTAGTTCAGGCAAGAGGGGATGAGGACTGAATTAGGGTGATCACTTTATGAGTAGAGAGAAAGAATCACATTTGAGAAGTGCTGCAGAATCAAAAAACAAAACAAACAATATTTAGCAACTGTTGGGATTATTACAAAACGTGTTCTTCTACTGGACAAAATGTCTGAAGTTCTGTTGATTTTAGGTCTACCAGACATCTACACCTGCATACTCATACTTTTTCTTTACCCAAGCATACAGGGTACCCTAAAAGACAAAGAAATACAAACTTCTATAAAACATAGAATCCATCTTCTGTGACAAAACTCCAGTGAATTTATAAATATCAGAAAGAGTGAATTTTTTATATTTCTTATAAGCATCAAAAATGAAAGTTTCCCAATTCATATTATCATGATTTTTCTTGTTGATAAGGGTAAATCAGTAGAAGTGACAGTGCTATTCAGTTGGGTCTGACTCTTTGTGATTCCACTTGGGGTTTTCTTGGCAAAGATACTGGAATTGTTTGTCATTTCCTTCTCTAGTTTTCTTTCTAGATGAAGAAACTGAGGTAAACAGGGTTATATGACTTGCTAATAAGTGTCTGAACTTACAGATGAGTCTTCCTGACTTCGGGTCCTTGGCACTCCATATGCTGTGCCACCTAGCAGCCCCTAATAAACTTTGTAGTAACAGAAAATAGAAATTGACAAAATAATATAAAATGCTAAAATGCTCACTATCTGGCAGAGGAATAACACATACTTAAAACATAATAGAGGATACTATGGCTAGTGGAATTGGAAGTCTTTAACTATACTGTTATCATCTAGCAGAAAGATAAACAATTGCCATTTAAATGGTATCTTAAAGCATTCAAACACAGTTTATCTCATTCATGGCTTATAACAATCCTATGAGTTAGGCAAAAGAGGCATTATTAAATCCTATTTTCCAAATAAGGAAATTGAGGGTCACAGGGTTTGAGGTTTGTTCATAGTAACACAGCTAGTAGATGCTAGAAATAGGATTTGAACTGGAATTTTGCGGTCTCTCCTGGCTCTAAATCCATCACTTTATCTGAAAAAATAAAAAAAAAAACAAAGAAGGAAGGAAAGACAAATGGAAAGAAAGGAAAGGAGGAAGGAGAGAAGGAGGGAGGGATGAAAGGAACCAAGGGAAAAAAAGAGAAAAGGAGGGAAGGAAAGAAAGCAGGGAGAAGGAAAGGTGAAAAGGAAAGAGAAAAGAAAGGAAGAGAGGGAAAAAGGGAAGGAGGGAAGACCAAAGAAAATAAAGAAGTAGAGAAGAAAAGAATGAAAGATGGAAGGAACAAGGGAAAGCAATGGATGAAAACTATTTATAATTAATCTGAGTGAGGGTATGCTATATCTCCAATAGAATTGAAGCTGAGCAAGACTCTCATCTGCATCTCTTTCATGATGCAGGGTGGTTGGATTGGAGCACTATGTATACAGAATTGGAAGCTATCTCAGAAATTATCCAGTACAATCCTCTCTTCATTCTTCTATGAGACATGAAGAGTTTAAATTATCTGAGAATTTACAAGTAGTAAACATCAAAGGAATGACTTCCCCGCCTCCACCCCCCTTCTCCCTTCTCTCTGTCCCTCAGTCTCTCTGTCTCTCTGACTCTGTTTCTCTGTCTCTCTGTCTCTCTCTCTCTCTCTCCTCTTTTTTCCCCTTCTCAAAGTGTTTACATCTGCCAGGCTATGTATGGAATACAGTCAGATTATTAGAGGATCTTATTTTACTGTGACCACTTTTTCTTTTATTAGGGAATTTATCTGTTGATGTAGACCAGAGAGGAAATGGAATAGTTTTTGCTTTTGCCCCATAACTCTGGTGGAGTGGCAGCCTCTTTCAGGGTGCCCAATAGAAATCACTAATCACAATGATGGCTCCTAGTGCAATGTCTGGAAAGTAGCCCATGTCTCCTTAGCCTTTGTTGAATTAAATCAAACTGATTGCCAATCACCACTAAAGGTAAAAATCAGTTCACTGCTGAGTAGAATGAATTGAAAAGTTAGACATCTCAAACCAAGATTGAATCTGGCTGAAGTCATCCACCACTTCTAGTTGCTATTTATACCAGATTCACCTGGAACATACAATCCATCTTGGAGGATAAGATCTAGATAGCTCAGGAAATGGCTCTCCTATTGTTTACTTTCTCATGACCTTCTATCACATGTCATACAGCAGGTGCTTTCAGAAGAATTGTCCCTAAAAAAATAGGGATGATATCTCAGTTGAAAGCCCTATATGGAAAATGCCACCTTAAAAGATTAATTGAAGCTAGGATGTCCTCATGTTCAAGAAACAATGAAAGTCACTTGATCTTCCCAACCATCTGCAAATCTCTAGTCAAGGAACTTAACAAAGATCTTGGAAAGCATCCAAGTTCTTGCTGGTTCAGTGAATAGAGCACCAGTCTTGGAGTCAGGAGGACCTGCGTTCAAATTTGGTCTCAACCACTTTGCACTTACTAGGTGTGTGACCTTGGACAAGTCACTTGACCCTGATTGCTTTGAGTCCAACCCTGTCTCCATTCTTCCTGATTCATTTCTGGCCATTGGACCAAATGACTCTGGAGTAGAAAGACTGGTGACTTAGTATCGCACCCCCTCATTCAAATTCAATTTACTTTCTTGTCATGTTATCACTTCCCTGATGTCTTGGTCTTCTTCAAGAATGAAGGATAAAAAAAATCATTATCATCATCATCATCATCATCATCATCATCAACAACAGCAGCAGCAGCAGCAGCATCTGCAATAGAACTGAAGCTGAGCAAGATATTCATCTGCATCTCTTTCATTTTACATGTTTCTGATGTTGTATTTGTGATATGATGTACACCATCATTCTGTAATGATAAGAATCATAGAAATACTTGAGAAAATGGAGGAAACTCTTAAATGCTGAGGAAGATGGATGAAATAGTTACTGGGAAGGAGGAAAAAATGACAAGGTATTATTTTGGAATGGATCAAAATTGATAATGAAGGGGTAATAAATCAAGGAGAAGGGATTTGATTTGAATAAAATGTAGTTTAGTTAAAAAATTATTTTGTAACTTTGCTGGATAAGAAAAATGGAATCTTAGCATTTCCTTTCCCTTTAAGATAAAAATGAATCAACCATTCATTTTTATCAATCACATTATTTCCCCAGGAAAGTAGATTGTATTGGCAGATAATAAAGGAGAATATAAACAGATGCTCCCTGTCAAGTTTCAAAATGTGAAGCCCATATATTACTTAGAATTGTCCTTAGCATCAAGGCAAAATAGGCATTCATATGTTCAAAGGGATAGTGCCTGTGTGATGCCTTTTCTTACCCCCTAGTTGAAGTCTAAACTCTCAATTCTTTATCTTTTCAGTTTCAATGCTTGATACCTGTTTGAACATTTCCTATAGGAGTAATATAAATGTAGCATAGTAGTCATCAGTCATTCATGCTTTAGTAGAAATGAGGTTTTTAAAAAATCCCTAAAGTTCAAATTACAAAGTCATAGATCTGGGAAGGACCTTTGAAGTCATTTAATCCCAAACCTCTTTTTTATAAGATCCAAAGAGATCAAATAGTTTTCCCATGATCATGTAAATAGTAAATGTCAAAAGTAAGAATCCCAAACCTAAGTCCTCTGATTTCAAATTCATTGATCTTTTCATAGCATCACTTTTGAAATCATGAAGCATATACTAAACAGCTTTGTTGGTATGCCACTGTGCCAAATGGTAGAGGAGATAATTTTAAATAAGACATGTTCCCTACCCTCATGAAATTTACCAGCATAGCTACTAACTACAAGACAAATTAATATGTGCTAAATTTAAAGAAGTGTGAACTCTATGCTACATGAGATTGGGGAGGAAAACAAGATTATTATGGTATAAGAGAATAAGAATGCATAGAGTTCATGAAGGATGAGAGGGAAGGAATAACTTTTAGGGGAAATATCTCAGAATAGAGAGTTTGGAGGTTCAAAATGCAAATTACTGCAATAACCTGACTGTCTCTATTTCAGAAAGTTATGGATAGATTTTTTTCTTAGTCTTTGGTGTGCCTGTACTTTTAAAAAGCAAGCAAGATACTGACTCTATATTTACTATGTAATTACAAAAACTTAGTTTTTCTTTGTCCATGATTGGAGAGGGTCATAGGTAGGAAGATAGAAGTTAGAGATAGGATTGCCTAAAAAAAAATAAAGAGAAAGAAAAGAAAGAAAAGAAAACCATTGAAATATGTTTTTTGAAATTCACAAAAAGCAAGAGAAGAAAGCTAGTCAAAATCACAGGCAAATAGGATAGCTTTGAAAATAACATATTGGATTTTCTATATATTAAAAAAACCAAACTAAACATAAAAGATTTACAGTTATATGTACAACCACATTTTTATGTTCTACTTGGTATAGGAGGAGTATTAATTTTTTAAAGTTCAAGATAAAAAAATGGGGGTAACTCTTAAAAAACAAGCCAAATTAACCTGGTGTAAAGAAATTAAGTCTATCAGTGTAGAAATCATCTCTCATCTGTGCTTGGGTCATGCTGTTTAGTAATATTACTTTGGAGTTTTATTTGGTGTAAAACTATTGGAATGGTTTAATCTTTTTCTTCTCTGGCTCACTTTAGAGATGAGGAAACTGAGGCAAATAGAAGATAAGTGACTTGCCTGCAGTCACACAGCTAATATGTATTTGAATTAATCCAAGTCAATTACTGGAAGGCTTAATCTTCTTCTTAGGGTAAATGTAGGAGAATGGGGGATCAAAGAAGGGGGATCAAGAATGGGCTGTCAACCACTTTATGGATAAAACATTCTATTCAATTCACAAATATATATTAAGTACTAAGTATGGTATTGTAATAAGCATTGTAAATAATACAATGCAAAAAAGAAAATAGCTCTAGCTCTAGCCCTATGTGAGCTTACTTTTGACCACTTTGATTATAGTCATGAAAGAGCATGTATACCTTATTTCCAAGAAGCCAAATAAATAAATGGTCACAAATAGCAAGAAAATACACTCTCATGAGGAAATGCAAAAACATTGGGAAAATGTGGTGGAGAACTTTTTGGTGAGAATCGGTGGAGGGAGAAATCAAAGTTAAACTGGAAATACATTAACAACCACCTGATCAGGGATCAGGTGTTCCACAAAACTAAAAAGGGAGGATAACATAGGAGTAGTTTGATACTTCATCCACCTGGTTATCTCTTGGATTTTTCTAGCTTCTAAAAGTATAACAGTTGATAAATTCTTGACTAGCTTTATTGATAATTTCACTATTTAAATGAATGTTCATGATTCTTTTCTGACTGATAAGGTAACTGAGCTGCTCCACATGCTTTCCTCCTAGTGTCGACTCTCCAATATTAGAATGAGGCAGGTAGATGATGTAGTGGTTAGAGGATTGGATCTGAAGTTCAAATCCAGCCTCAGACACTTACTGGTTTTATCACCTTGGACAAGTCACTTAACCTCTATATACCTCAATATCTTCAGCTATAAAATGAGGCTAATAATATCAACTATCTTCCAAGGTTGTTATAAGGATTAGATGAGATACAGTAATGAATTACTTGGCCCAGTACCCAATGCTTATTAGAGGCTTAATTAATGATTATTTCCTTTTCTTCCTTGAATATTATTAAGAAAACACCCTTTTTATTCCTCATGAACTTTTTTGCCAGTTTCAGTTCATCCTGAGCTTCAGCATTCCTGAATTCATCTCATAGTTCTTTGCCACATTTTTGGTATTCATTCTGTTAGTTGCCCTTCCCCATCTAATGTCTGTGACCTTTAGTATCTCAGCAGGTGATGCATCCATATTAGTCATTTCAGACAAGTCTGTTGCTTCCTCATTTAAAATTTTCCCTTCTTATCTTCAGAATTTCATTTTTGATAGTTTCTAATTTCTTCTTTGACTGAATTCTGTAGAATTTTATTTCATAGGATCCTTATTATTTTTCTATGAATCCCTTGAAATCTATCCTTCCCAAATCTAAAATTCATTGTACACTGTCTAGCTTTCTTCTCTATCAAAAATTAGAGGCTGTAACAGTTCCCTATCATTTCATCCCCAGGGATCAACTGCTCTCTCTGTTGAGGAAAATCTAATCCAGATTGGTTAAACCACCGTAACTTTGTTCCCTGTCTCCTCCCTCTTACCCTTTCTTTCTTTTTCATTGAGATTGCTAGAGCAGTAAATGAGAGAACGCTAAAGATATAACTGTCTTCCACCAAGAATTTGGTATTTTTTTCATTATTTTCTTATTAGTAAAATAGAGAGAAGTGGAAGGGAAGATGGCACTTAGGTAGATTTCATTCTGGTTCAACAAGAGTGGTGATTAATGACTTGAAGGCAACTCACAAGAACATTTTTAGTAGATTGGCATAGATCATTAACTTTACAGCTGACACACTGCTAGGGGAGATAACTATGGTCAGTTAGATGGCACAGTGAATGTAGCACCATTCCTCTAGTCAGGAAGACTCATCTTCCTAAGTTCAAATCTAATTTCAGAACTTAGTAACTCTGTGTTCCTGGGCATGTTACTAACTTTGTTTGCCTCAGTTTCCTCATCTGTAAAATGAGCTGGAGAAGTAAATGACAAATGATTCTAGTATCTTTCCCAAGAAAACACCAGATGGAGTCATAGAGAATAGGATACAACTGAAATGTCTGAACAACAAAAGAGAAATAACTAAAATATTGTAATGCACCGTTAGGATCTAAATAAAAATTCTAACAGGCTGGAAAAATGGGTTGAATATAATGAGATGGGCATTTTTGTTTTGATGTTACTTTAAATTCAAACATATATACATATATATATATATATATATACATATATATATATATATATATATATAATATTCCTGATAAGGAAACCTCCCCCATTCCCCTAATTATTTATTAATTTGTTTGTTTTTCGACTACATACAAAGATAGTTTTCAGCAATCATTTTTATAAGGTTTAGTGTTTTACAGTTTTTCTCACTTTCTCCCTTCCTTCCCCCAATTCTCTGACAGAGAGCAGTCTAATATAACAAGGTAGATTGGTACTTGCTGCACAACTTGAAGATTATGAGATAATTTGGGTTTATGGCAATATGGAATTTATGAAAAAAGACCTTGGGGTTTTTGTGTACTCTAAGTCAACAGTATGAAATGGTAACACTTAATCCTGGGGGGGATACTGGCATAACTTGCTTGAAACTAACAATAACTTGGCAATAGCTCTATCATTTTTGTCACTTCCTTTCTATTGGAACTGCTAAGAAAGCACCCTATTTTTGGTACTTATTATCTCTCATCTGGACTATTTTAATAAACACATAATTTCCCCAGTGGTAGTCTTGGTCTTCACTCTCCCCCACCTAACAATCCAGTTCCTACTTTATTTCTACCACTTGATAGTCTATCCCCCAGGATATTTATCTTTGATTATTATACAGTCCCCTGCTTTGCACATAGTAGATATAACACACCCATCAATTTGAATTAAGCCTGTCAATTCTTAATTAAGTGGAGAAAATAGAATCTTTTGAAGGAGCATGAACAATCAGGAACTTGTGGGGTGTTGTCATGAATGTCTTTGCTTTTGAAATGTTGGAATCATCAACTACTCCAGGCTTGTCTAAATTCTTAAGATTGACAGCTTATAAATCCATGCAGTATATATTTAGCTACAAGATCATTCACTCCCACAATGACATCAGGAGTCAGTTTTGCATATTTTCACTGTGCCCCAGGAAGATGGACTTAACTGCCACCATGGCAAGGCTAAGAATGAGGAAGTTACCAGGAAATTGAAGACTCCAGAGATGAGGATATTTTGTGGGTTCAGCAGAACCCTAAAGCATAGTGTGATGAAGAGAATAACATCAGCAGTCCTTTTCCAATTGACTCAGCTCCTTGTGTTTACATTGATTGTAGTGTAATTCAATTCAGTTCATATTTTTTTAATTTTGATATTACATGCCAGATAATATTAGGAAAAGAGAAGTGGGGGGAGGAGGAAAAAGGGGAGCAAGAGAGAGGAGAAGAAGAAGAAGAAGAAGAAGAGGAAGAAGAAAGGAAGGAGGAATGGAAGAAAGAATAGAAAAGAAAGGAAGAAATGAAGGGAAGAATGAAAAAGAAAAAGAAAAAAGAAAAAAGAAAGGAAAGAAGAAATGAAGAACTAAAGAAATGAAAGAAGGATAGAGAAAGGAGGAAAGGGAAAGAGTCCCTGACAAAATGGACTTTACATTCAACTAGAGGAAAATAATATGTACAAAGATAAGACTAATTTAAAAATATGTCCATAGTAAGTATAAAGTAATTTTTAGGACTATAGATGGGAGATGGGGTGATGAGAGGAAAAGAACTTGAAAGTCCTTATGTAGGAGATGGCCCCTGAGCTCTGCTTTAAAGAAAGTTATAGTTTCTTTTTTAATAGAAGTACATTACAGGCATGAGGGAAAATTATGTAAAGGCATTCAGAACATGGAATATCATGCATATAAGATAACAACACAAATTGGTCATAACATAGTATGATAGAGAGTTGAAAGAGAAGGAAATTTGTCTGGAAAAGTAAGATGGAGTCAGAAATTGAAGGACTTTAAATACTAAATGACAGATTATATTTTATCCTAAAGTCATGGAAGTTTATTGATTAGATATGGAGGCAAGGAAAAAAGATGATTTAAGAATGACTTTGACATTGAGGACTTGGGTAAATGGAAGGATTGAGATACTATTGAAAGAGAAATATGAGAGAGGTCTTGGAATCAGGGGGACCTACATTCAAATGCCACCTTCAATGCTTAACACTTTTGTTTGGATTCTCTACGCCACAATTGCCTTATCTGCGAAATTGGAAGAGGAATAGATTTGATGTATACTAAATGCAACTCAAAGTTCTAGACATCACAGGACCATAGATTTGAGAATTGGAAGGTACCTCAGCAAAATTATATATATATATATTTATATAAAATTTTGTTTGCTTAAACATTTTTTCATTTGTGTCTAATTTTTCATAACCCTATTAGAAGTTTACTTGGCACAGGCAGTGGTTTGCTTTTTCTTCTCTAGCTCATTTTATAGATGAAGAACAGAGGCAAGCAAGTTAAATAACTTGCCCAGCATCACACAGCTAATGAGTTCTATATTTCAGCAAATTGTATATGCTAACTATATAGTATGTATTATATAGCATGTTGTATACTATACATAATATATATATATACAATATTTATAATATACCTATATAAATATGCTATATAAAATACATACATAATTGTATGTGCATAATACACACGTATATGTTTATGTGGATAAATAATCTCTCAGTTATCCCCAACTCTTAAAAGAAGATGCAGAGTTTGTTCTGAGTATTGGTGGAGGGAGTTTTCCTGTCTGGAAGGAATCTATGCCAGTTTCATCACATTGTATTCCGACCACTGATAAGTTTTTAGGTGTCTTACAGCAAGTTGTGAATCCCATTATGAATGTTTCCCCTTAGTGAGTCTTTAAATGGCAAAGAGTAAAATTTAGAAGACACAAGATCAGGACTGAATAATGGTTATAGTAGGGGTTCAAGAACTAATTTAGGGTTGTTTTGACATCTGGGAAGTGAACATTCTCCCAGGGTAGGGAAACACCAAACCAAACCAAATAAACAAATCAAGAAGTGTTAATATAATAAGTCTTTTCTTTTTTTTTTTTAAATTTTTTTTTGCAAGGCAAATGGGGTTAAGTGGCTTGCCCAAGGCCACACTGCTAGGTAATTATTAAATGTCTGAGACTGGATTTGAACTCAGGTACTCCTGACTCCAAGGCTGGTGCTTTATCCACTACGCCACCTAGCCACCACCTAGCCACCCCCTATAATAAGTCTTTTCAACCAAATCACTATGCCTCAAACAAGAAAGGTACTGGAAACAATAACTACTGAACACATTTTGGTCTTTGAAAATGAAACTCAGGACTGATACTATGAAACCTCAATAGACTGATAGTCTTTGAGATAGGAGATGCTCTTCATTTTCAATTTTCTTTTCTTTTAAAATTCTGAGTTCCAGATTCGCTCTCTTCCTTCTATCCTTCCTCCAACTCACTTAGAGTGCAAATAAAATGATATCAATGAACAAAATGATATCAATGTGTGAAATCATGCAAAATATAGTTCTAGATCAGCCACATCACAAAAAAAGTGAGAAAAGTGTGTTTGAATTTTCAATGAGTTCATCATTTCTCTTTCTGGAAGTGGATAGCATTTTTTTTTTCATCATGAGTCCCTTGGAACTGTCTTGAATCATTGTATTGAATAGAGTACCCAGTTCCTCTCACTTTACTTTGCATTTTTTCATATAGGTCTTGCCATCTTTTTCTGAATCACTCACTCCTCCTTTTTCATTTCCACAGTTCAATTGTACTCAATCACAATTCTATGCCATAACTTGTTCAATCAATTCCTAATTGATGGGCAACCCCTTGATGTCCAATTCTTAGCCAATTCAGAAACAGTTGCTATAAATATTTTTGTACATGTGAGTTTTTTTACCCTTTTTGGTAATCTCTTTGGCATACAGACCTAATAGTGGTATTGCTTATCCTATTCATATTCACAGTTTAGATAGCTAACTGTGTATTTCACTCTATACTTTTACCTTCAAACTTGTTTAACCTATCTGCTAGACAGTTTTACTGGGGTATGACTGTGGCACATACTATAGCATCTTGGAACCCTAGGTGAGAGTTGGAACAAAGATGGACATTCAATGTGAGTGAGCAACCCTGAAAAGGGCTCTTCAAGCCCCAGAGTTCTTAGTGGTGGTTCTTAAACCTATTGATGAGTTAGCTTCAGGCTTTTTCTTGCTGCTGTTTTTCAGAGGTAGGTCCAAGGTTCTGTAAGTTCTCAGTGCTTCCAAGGTGATATGATCTGGGGAGAAGTACGGTCACTGCTTTCTTGGTCTGTGTACTATTATTAATATAGTTCCCTGCTCCCTTGTAACTAACCACAAGTTTTCCTCTCTGCCCTGGAATTGCTCTCCAGAATTGCCAATGGAAAATAGACTTTCCAATCAGTTCCAGCTGTACCCAGTGCTAGCAAAGTTCCCCTGAAATCTCTTTCTGACCAGTTGTCCAATCCCCTTAGTATTTCTGTATTGAGTTGCTGCTTTTGTGGCCACCTCCAAGACCCATTATTGATACTCTTTCTCTATTCTGGATTTCAATAACCTGCCCTGCTGACCACCTAAATTTCTTACATTAGAAAAAATGTCTCTCTTTGACTTCTGGTTGAGTCTGCTACCCCAAAATTTGATTGAGATATTATTTTAAGGTTGTTTAAAGGGGAATGTTGGGAGAGGCAATCTGAGTCCTGGCCTGTACTCATCCTCTACCTGAGGCCTGTCTTCTCATCTTGAAGAATTTCTTTAAAACAAACAAACAAAAACCCTTTCTTTTCTAAGTTGTTTTGCTATTTTGGAGATTTACAGGTATTCTATGATTCAGATTAAGTGAACATGATATGAGCAGCTTTTCTAATTATCATTTGGCAGTCATGGGATACTCTTTTTAAACTGTAATAATCTTAGGGAAGATGTACAAATTACAACCAACTCCCTGTCTGCTTTTCTGTGAAGTAAGGATTTTAACAATCCTACCTGTCCCCATAGCAATGTATTGTGTTGTGCTTGCAAAGTGAAATTGTTCTGTTCTGGTTTCTAATTAAAACATGACCGAGTCCAATGTTAGAACAATGCTAAATGTCTGACAAAAAACCCCCTGAAAGCAGGGTGATTTAGGGAGATGAAGTTGGAACTCGGCCTCTTGCCCAGGCTCTTCTGTCTCTGCATTGCTCTATACATAATATATTAAGTTATCTGTGATGCTGTTCTGAAAGCTCATTACAGGTAGGGAAAGTAAAGTGAGTTATAGGCAGAAGTTCTACTCTAAAGAAAGTCTCTGAGAGTAGGCAGGCCAAAAATATAACCAGCTTTTTCTTATACTGGAAGTGGTCAGGAGGCTCTGATAAATGAGGATAATTGTTTTGGGTCCCTGTGAGGCAGGGATAGGAGGCTGCCCTGCCCTTGGGCCAGACAGTAATGTTGAAATCAGGGGAAGAAGATTGTCCAGGCTAAAAAAAGACAACAGATTCTTAGGCATAATAAGTTATAACTATCACCCAGGCAATCAAATCAGACTGTAATGCTTTGCTTCTTCTCTATACCTTCTCCATCTCTTGGACTGCCTTTTAGAAACACTTCTACTCCCCCCTCCCCCCCACCATTTTCTAAAGGACCCTCATCATTTATTCTCATCTGCTGCTTGTTAGTCTTCTATGACCAATATTATCAGGCCAGTTAGTTGAAAATAGAAATTACATAATTCAGAAGGCATCCAGTTAGGAGGGGGAAGGGGAATATTAGTATTTTTATAGTGCATTGAAGTTAAAGTACTTTATATTTTTCATTGGATCCTCATAACAAACCTGGAAGATAGGTATAATTATTGTCTCGATTTTACAGGTGAGGAAACTGAGGTTGAGAGGTGACTTATCCAGGATCACACAACTAATAAACATCTATCTACTTGCCTCCTTGATGTTTATGTAGTGATAGGTTACTAAGCCAGAGTTCTTTCCCAGTTTGAATCTATAATGATTATATTAATAATAGTGGCTCATATTTCTATAACAGTTTAAGGTTTGTAAAAACTTTTTACACCTCATTTGATTTATGGACTCACACACATCTATTCAATCTAAAGAAATCCACATGGGCCTGATGAGCTTTTCTAGTACCCCAAATCCTAGACAACTTCAAATTCTTTCATTCCACTGGCTCTCTGATGGCCACACTTTCTCCAGACCCTGCTCTGCTGCAGAAGAGGGAGGTCCAGTGAGGAGCTTTGGCAAAACTAGAGAAGTAGGCAGTAGTTCCTTCTGCAGTCCAAGGGAACCCCAACTAATGTCAAGGAATTGAGGCAAGCCTTAGACCTATCACTTTTGAGGTTGGAGATGTTGGGAGAAGGAAATTCTCAATGTTACTTGCACCAGGCAAAATGTGTTCTTGTTCTTATAACATAAATTATTATTATTATTTCTTCCCAATAGTTAACATTTATAAAGAGTTTTAAGGTTTTAAAGAACATTTTACAAATATTATCTATTTTTTTTTCCTTACACCAATCCCTTGGAGGTGAGGAAACTAAGGCAGTTATTAGTTGTGTGCCCCTAGAGTCAAGATGTAGTAAATTCTTCATCTGACTAAAGCATTCTGAACCTCATTTTCCTTCTCCTTGAAATAAGGGGCTTCTACTAAGAAAATTCTACTAAGAAAAATAAGTTGGATGAAATGCCCTTTCTTCCCCAAAGCCTTCCTTACTGTCTTTAGTTAGTAATGCTAGATGGAGCTGCTAGATGGTGTAGTGGATAGAGCACTGACCTCGGAAAAAGGAGGACAGGAGTTTGAATCCAGCCTCAGACACTTGATAATTACTAGCTGTGTGGCCTTGGGCAAATAACTTAACTCTGGCATCTAGGGCCATCTCCAGTTATCCTGATTCATATCTGGCCACTGGACCCAGATGGCTCCAGTGGAGAAAGTGAGGCCCCTCACTCAAATCTAATTCATGTGCTTGTCATGGAGTTATCTCCCTGATGTTGTGGTCTTCTTCAAGAATGAAGGACAAATATTATCATTATTATTATTATTATTTAGTAATGCTCTTTCCCACCTCAGACCTTAAATAACCCTGTCTTTTGAAAAAGATTTATGTTATCCTTCTATTAATGCTGATAGTCTTTTACCAACAGAGTTTAGACTGAGTCAATTTTGGTTTTATAAGCTATGCAGACAATACATTTTTTGTTCTTGGAAGTTATTAAGCTTGGATGGGTAAGGGGAGAGAAAGACATATATTTAATTCTTGCTTCATCAAAATCCACAAAATATTAAACCATGGTTCAAGGATATCCAGTGATCCATCTCTAATAGCAAAAAAAGATCGGTTGGACTGAACTAGAATTTTAGTTATTTTTTCCATGAACAATATTTTTTTTATTGGAGCTCTTCTATTTATAATAAAGATTATCATGGTTTTTGCAAGGCTAACGGGGTTAAGTGGCTTGCCCAAGGCCACATAGCTAGGTAATTACTAAGTGTCTGAGACTGGATTTGAACCCAGGTACTCCTGACTCCAGGGCCGGTGCTTTATCCACTACACCACCTAGCTGCCCTGTGATGGAATGTTTTCTAATAAATTTTTCTTGAGGTGGATTTCATTGGATCCCTGTTAGAATGCAAGAGGTAGACTTTATGATATTAATATTTCCTGCAAGGTCTTTGAGGCCATCAGAGCACTATGCCATGTGTCATTTTTTTTTTAGGTTTTTTGCAAGGCAAATGGGATTAAGTGGCTTGCCCAAGGCCACACAGCTAGGTAATTATTAAGTGAGACCGGATTTGAACCCAGGTACTCCTGACTCCAGGGCCGGTGCTTTATCCACTACGCCACCTAGCTGCCCATGTGTCATCTTTTCTCCAGGAATAATATTACATGTGGACTTTTGGGGCATTATCCTTGACAGGTCTGAGACATGAGGACTTGATACCATTCCCATCTTATTCCTGGAAAAATGGTTATCACACTATGAATAACTTAAGGATGATGTCCAGCTAAGGCTGAGTGAGACATATGCTACTGTCTTCTTCAATACTTTAATGGACATGTGATCTACTCGATGTAGGTCTTCCCTTCAGTGATATAAATAACAACCAATCCATACCCTATCAGCCTTGCGGCTCTTGACCATGTCCTCTTATAAATCTTTCATAGGTAGTTTGCCTGTGGTACTTGGGACCTTTCTCTGATTCTCCTGTCATTTCATGAATAACCATGGAACACATATGCTTTCTGGGGGAGGTCCCTTAGTCTTGTCACATGCCTGGTGCACATTTTCTTTTGGCTATGCATAATCAAGAAGCATTTATTAAGTGTTTACAATGTGCCAGTAACATACTAATATATGAGATACAAATACACATATACATATGTATTTATATGTATGTATGCATCTGTATTTTGGAGCAAGGAATCAAAGGTGAGAGAAATCCTTGTTTTATGGCACTTCTATGCAATTTGATCTTGAATGAATGTAGGAATCATTTTCTCTCCCTGTTGTCAAATTTATTAGAGAAAAGATCAAAATCAAGAGCAACTAAAAGAAAAAGCACATGTAAGCAAATGTAGTATACAGTTGTCTTTTAAAATAAGTTGTTGAGGGGGCAGCTAGGTGGCACAGTGGATAGAGCACTGGCCCTGGAGAACCTGAGTGCAAATGTGGCCTCAGACATTTAATAATTGATTAGTCACGTGACCTTGGGCAAGTCACTTAATACCATTGTCTGAAATAAAAAAAAAATTTTAAAAGAAAAATTTAGCTCCATAAAACCCCATCTGTGTGCAGAATATTGTACTTGAGCTGAGAGAAGTACAAAGATTATGTAACATAAATCCTTGTAGTCACAAAGCTGACAATTTAATGGGGGGGTAAGACACTACAGAGATGTCTGCCATATAATACTTTAATGGATAATTAAGGTGAGAAATAAAGAGTTATGTGAGTTATAATGGAGAAAAAGAATCAGACAAAATCTTGTTGAACATCTGAGTACTTTCAATGACATTAAGTAGAACTTTCAATGTCAGATGAGAAAGGAGAAGGAGGTCATCCCAAGCATGGTAAACAGCCTGGGCAAAGGCATGAGAGAGTGCAGAAACCTAGGGATTGTTGGGCATATGAAAACATATCTAGTTTGACTGGAGAATATGTGATAATAATGATAATCAATATTTTATAGCATTTTAAGTTTTGCAAAATATTATTTTTTTACAAGGCAATGTGGTTAAGTGACTTGCCCAAGGTCACACAGCTAGGCAATTTTAAGTATCTGAAGCTGGATTTGAATTCAGGTCCTCCTGACTCCAGAGCTGGTGCTCTATCCATTGTACCACCTAGCTGCCCCTGCAAAATATTATTATATATAACATATATAATACTTTGTAATCTATATAATATATAATATAACATGTAATATTATATTGTATATGCAGGAATAGGAGTGTATATATATCTCTGGTGTGATAGCTTGGTAAACCCTGTTTTAGGGCTGCTCATCCACCCTGCTACCTACCTTCACCCAACTTTTATTTGTAACTCCAAAAAGCTATAGCATGCATGGCAGTTACCCGACCGCCCCCCCCCCCCCCGGGGGAAACTGGCTCATCACACAAGCTGAATGAGTTGAGGGTACCTGACAGGTCTCAAACCCATCAGTGGATTAGGGAGATGTCTACCCCAAGCATATGAAGCTCTCAAACTTGGAATGGGCAGATGAGAACAATTTGTTCCACTGGCCATGAAGGTGACTTAAGCAGGTGCTGTGGAACACTTAGAACTTGGTCAGATATTGGAGATGCCAAGGTCATCCAGTGTATCCCAGGCCATCATTAATCATTTTTGAATTTTATTTTGCCAATGGACTTTGATGATTGAAAGAGTGAGTGAGGCTGATGCAATTCTGCTTTAAATCCAATTCACACACAAGTCAAGACATCATTCAGTAATGTTGTTGGTCTTTCAAAACAAAAGACAAATATCAGCCTTAATGATAGAAGAGAGATGAGGGAGGGAGGGAGAGAGAGAGAGAGAGAGAGATACATATACATATACATATACTTACATGTATATTTATATGTATGTATCTGTTCAGTAATGTCGTTGGTCTTTCAAAACAAAGGACAAATATCAGCCTTAATGATAGAAAGAGAGATGAGGGAGGGAGAGAGAGACATATACATATACATATACATATACATATACATATACATATACATATACATATACATATACATATACATATACATATACATACATGCATATTTATATGTATGTATCTGTATTTTGGAGCAAGGAATCAAAAGTGAGAAAGCCTAAGTGACTTCGCAGGATTCAAGGAACTAATGTCTCTTAGGCAACATTTAAACTTGTCCAACACCATTTTCATTTTTACAGATGAATAGTGATGCTTCTGACAGAAATAGTGAAATAAGGAGTGGAAAGGGAGGAAAGATAGGAAAAGAGTTTAGAGAAGTTAGAACCTTTTGTGGATTTCTCAATTGCAACATGAGTTTCTCTTTCTATCAGTTGTTCAGTGTCAGGACCCTAGTATGGGCTCTGGGAGAGGGATGAAGTCCATCTCATGAAGGCAAGGAAGACTCTATGTAGAGGTTAACTTATGTTTTCTGCATATATTGAAGCTTTAAATGGAGCATCTATGGCCAGGAAAAATGCTCAGTGGAATATTTTCCTGGTATTGGATCAATCAGTCAGTGAATATTAAACAAGGACTATATGCTGGGATAATGTATTAAGTACTGAGGACATGAAGAATGGAAAAGAACAATCCCTGCCTTTAAGAAGTTTATAATCCAATGGAGGGGAAACAACACACATACCAGTCTGCACAAACAAGATCAATATAGGATGAAATGGAGATAATTAACAAAAGGAATGCACTAGTATTAAGGAAGATTGAGAAAGGCTTTCTGTTTCAGGTGAGATTTAGATGAGGTTTGAAGGAAGTTAGGGAATCTAAGAGGTAGAAATAAGAAAGGAGATCATTTCAGGTATGGAGGGAAGAGTCAGAGAAAATGCCTGAAGTTGGGAGACAGTTTGGTTTGAGGAACAGCAAAGAGGCCACTTACCAGAAAGGTTGGTTAAGAAGGGCGGGTCATGAAGGACTTTGAATTTCAAACAGAGAACCTTTTATTTGATATTAGAACTGATAGAGAGGCACTAGATTTCATTGATTGGGAGGGAAGAGGTGCCACAAGTAGACTTCTGGGTAATTAGGAAGATTTCTTAAACAGATGAATGAAGGAGGGATTAGAGAGGAGACCAACCAGCAGGCCACTGCAAAATTCCAGGCATGACATGATGAGGGCCTAGACCCTGATGGTGATAATGTCAAGGAATGGGGTATATCTGATTTTACAAAACACAGTTCAGGAAGAAATGCAAAATCTCTTCCATTATGACAATGTTTCACAACTAGGTTGTATTAGGTATGACACTAGATAAACTCTTGTTGACTGATTGACTTGCTATAGAACAACCTAAGAAATGTATATTAGCCATGACCTTTAACAGCAGTAGAGCATATAATGTATGAGCATACACTGATATACTACAGAGAATATCAATGGAACAACTTCAGACACAGAGTACAGACATTAATGAGATGATACTGGGACATCTAGTCTACCCTCATTCATTGTTATGCTCCAGTAAAAATAAATAAATTTGAAAGACTAAATTAAAAAATGAGAAATGGAGACATATCAGAGAATTTTGTATGGATGACAGGGTGCTTCTGACATGATGAATTTGGAGTAGGCCATTGCTAATATACTCATTCATTTAAAACTATGGGCTGCTTTGGAGAGGAATCCTGATGAGTAAATTCCAGGCTTGAAGAATCCCTTAAACTAATGATTCTAAATTTTTAGTTCTCATATATCATGTTCAATGTCACTTTACACAGTGCTGCCATGAAATCAGGGTTGGAGTTGACCAGGAGTAGACTTACTAGGGAAAGTTATTTTTTTTTCTATTTCTTGTATGTTCTGAAAAATATAATACAGCCATACATACAGGCCAATGTGTTTCTGATTGTACTTGTTTTTCTAGACTACCCCCTCTCTCCTTTCCTGCAGAGTGTGATGATAAATATTTAATAATCAACTTCCTTGGGGAGAAAAGCATACTGGAAAGGAATGAGAAGTAATAAGTACTTATTAAGCACCTACTATGAGTTGGAATGTGCTAAGCCCTTCACAAATATTTTCACACTTTCTGGACATGCTCTTAAGTTTAATCTACATTATTAATATTTTCCATTATTTTAAGTGTGCCCAATCAGCAGAATGATAAATCAAGTCTTGATTTATTGCATTTGTCAATTTTCAAAATACTCACACTGAAAATTTAATAATGGGCTATTATGATTTAGTAGTAGCTGGATCCAGCACATCCCTGCCACATCACTGCCCCTTCCAGGTGGTACTTAAGAAAGTATTTCAGTAAAAGCATAAAACATATTTTCTGTCTTCACTGGCTTGGCTCAACACCATCCCATTTCTAGTCACTCTGAGAGATGTTAGTATGGTAAGCAGGGAAACCTTATAGGCCTGGCAAAATGGAAGGGAACAAACAGAACTATTTTGTGAGTGATTTGAACTTCCATTTCCAATGTGAAGAGATGGCCCTTAGCCAAGATGCTTAAAAAAGAAAATAGATGACAACTGATGATAGTAAACTGACCACAAGCCAGTTTCACTGGGGACTTTTCTGATTAGGAATGGAAGACATTCAGATCCATCTATAACTGCAACAAGTAGGGAAAGGCACCACAGTGATTATTTGTTGGACTTATTGGGGACTTTTCCTTCTTTCTTATGCTGGATGTGTCTTTCTGGTGAGCTAATCTTTTAGGAAGGAAATAGGGATGTGTGTGTGTGTGTGTGTGTGTGTGTGTGTGTGTGTGTGTGTGTGCATCTGTATATGTGTGATGTCATGTTGTCTTCTGCCTTAGATGACTCATGCATAATGGCTGGCCTTTGTTGTTGTTATTTGTCCTTGGTTTTGGAAGAGGATCAATAACATCACAGGGTGATATCCTGACTTGTACTTGAATTGGATTTAAGGGAGGCAGAACTGTGCAAAATTGTCAGCCTCACTCTCTTCCAGAGGTCCTGACAAAAGTCAGGATGACTAGCAGTGATCCAGAATGCATTGGATGACCTTGACATCTTCAATTTCTGACCAAGCTCTAAGCCTTCCAGATAGTATCTGCTACAGCTGTCTTCATGACCTTTGGAAAAAATTGTTCTCATCACCCATTCCACTGGGGAAAGTCTTCTCATGTTTGGGGTAGATATTTCCCTAATTCACTTATGAATTAGAGGTCCATTAGTTACTCTCAACCTGGTTTAGCCAGTTTGCCAATATGGTTTTAATGAGGTGTGGCCACTTTGTATGCTACAGCTTCTTGGTGCCACAGGTGAGAGTTGAATGAATCAGGTAGCCACCAAATGTGGATAAAAATCTGTGGTAAGAAGAGGACTATGAAAGCACATTACTGAGGGCCGGCTGCATATCTGAGTACGGTTTCTGGAAAACAAGTTAGAAACAATATTTATAGTTTCAGCCATCTGTGGAGCCATTACATATTATAACATGTAATAAACGAAAGCAAATTTGAGGTTTTAAAACAGTAGAAGGTTTTTAAATTTAATTAACTTTATTTAATCAAATAATATAATTAAATAATTACATGATAAAGAAATAAATAACTTGATTACATAATAGAATAATTAAATAAAGGTAAATCAACTTAAAACATTAGAATAACTAAGATTTAGAGGAATGATTTATTGCTGGATTATTGTAATAGAAGGCTATAACACCTAAAAAATAAATAGGTTAGATATACAGGTTGATGAAATAGTATGATTTTTTGAGAGGGAAGATATGTATATTTGGAAATCCATGGAATTTACTGAAGAAGAGAAGATTGAGTTGAGATAATAGGAGAGAGAAATTGAAGTGACTTGTTTATCATCTTAAGACTAGACATAGAGAATTCAATTCCATGAAAAAGATGAATTAATGGTTGATGAATTCCTGATGTAGGAATGGATCTGGCATAGCAGTAAGGTCTTCTAGATCTACTTGTACTGAAGAGGGGACAGGGTAGAATTGATCAAGATACTTCTAATCAATTGATTTCTCTCCAGTACAATTAATGATATTAAGAAGTTAAGAGATAAGTAGCAGGTGTTAAGGTCTAAACAGAAAGCAAGTTAGAATCTCCATTGTATTGTTCTTTTTTGTCATGTGAAGTTGATGTTTGACCTTCCTTCTAGAAGATCATGACTTCAGGGAGGTGATGCCATGTCATGCAAGTACCTTGGATTTAAGCAAGAGGGTTCTGTGCAAAATCACCAGCCTCACTTTCTCCTTTGAAGTCATCTCAAGATGACTGAAAATGGTACTGGATGCAGTGACAGACCTTGACTTTTTAAAGTTAGATCTTTTCTAGGTCACAGTTTGACTGACCAGTGTCCATTCATTCATTAAAGTTAGTTAAGAGAGAGATGAGGGGGTGACTAGGTGGAGCAGTGGATAAAGCACTGGCCTTGGAGTCAGGAGTACCTGGGTTCAAATCCGGTCTCAGACACTTAATAATTAACTAGCTGTGTGGCCTTGGGCAAGCCACTTAACCCCATTTGCCTTACAAAAAAAAACACCTAAAAAGAAAGAGAGAGAGATGAGGCAAAGTGGTCAAAAAAGAAGGAAAATTGTTGGGAGGGAAAGCTTGAGGAATTTGGAAGGCAAGAGTCATTGATAGGTCAAAGTATCAGATACATCCACTGTGATTTTTTTTAAATAGAAGACTATTTATAGATGGTCCAAAGGCAGCCCTAAGGAGTGGGGAACTCTTGCAGTCAAAAAGAGAGAACACTCCAGTTTTTGAAAGGGGATTACTCCTTGTCACTTGGGGGAGAATATTTCTTTCCTCCCACTCTCATCATCCCTGGTTTTGAATAATACTTTACGTGTAAAAACAATCATTTAAAAATTTTTTTGAGTTCCAAATTCTCCCCTTTCTCCTCCCAAAGGCAATAAACATTTTGATATGGGATTACCCTTGTCATCTTGCAGCATAAGACTTAGCCAATAGGAGAAAGTGTGTACAGCAGGGAGCAGGTCTAATCAGTCAAAGCAGGAAATATTGCTGAGGAACTTATGCATGTGGATACTGTGAGTTGCCACCCCTTCTAGTACCTGCTGCACCTTCACTCATTCCTCTTGGGTTCCTAGTTGAATCAGGGGAGTTGAAATACTCCTTCCTCCTGATTGTCATTTCTCTCTATGTCCCTCACTTAGTGATCTCCTCTGAGGTCCATGCAGTTCATCTCTACTATCCAATCAAAATTCTTATAGCTCTTCTTTATAGACTTTCAGGTCACTAACCTCCCTTCCTTGATGAGTTCAGTATTTGACTTACAATTATTTCCTCTTCCCCAACTCCTGCTCTCTTACCATGGAACTTCAACATGCATGTTGACTTTTCTACAAACACTTACCACTCATTTCTCCAACCTATTCACTTCCCATGACCTAATCCTCTACCGCACCACAATTACTCAAAAGGATAGTCATATTTTTGATTTTGCTATTTATTGTGTATGAAAACACAATCCATATTCAGGAATTCTGAGGTCCCCTTTATTCAACTACAGTCCTTTGGCTTTTCATCTCTCTTCTTGGAATACCTGATCAAACATTACTTTTTGTTCATACCATGACCTCTAATCTCTTGACTCCCCTATTCTCTCCCAGGTCATTTCACTTGAGCTAACTATTCTTATCTTTCCCTCTACTTTATCTCTTAGTGAACTCATTCAACTCTGTATCACCTTCTTCTCCTTAATTTCTCTCCCCTTTATTATTTTGCCAATTATAATCTGTCAAGCCTCAGTTTTGGATCACTCCCTCAATTTATTTCCTTTGCTTACACATGGGATGCTGAATGAAGATAGAGAAAATTCACACAAACTTTATTTATCATACAACACAAGTTTATGTCATACAACCTCAGCTTGACCCTCTATGCTTCTAGGAAAATCTATTATAATTCCCTTGTTAACTAACTATCCCATTCTCCATTAGCCTTTTCTAAAATTTTTCACCCCTCCTCAACCTTCCCAAACTTCTTTCTATTTTATTTTTTACCAAGGGCAATCCTCTTTCATCTGATATTCTCCAACAGATTCCTCCCCCTATTGTTTCCAATTCTTGTTTTAACCATGTCCAATCAACCAATTCCTTCCTTATTGCCTATAAACATGCCCATGTCTCTCCCATCCTCAAAAAAAACACTCGATTTTTTTCTTCTCACTACCAACTTACATCTCTTCTATCCTTTACTAAACTCTTCCAAAGGGCAGTCTACAATAGGTATCTTCACTTTCCTTTCACTCTCTTCTTAATTCCTTATAATCTGGCTTCCAGACTCATCATTCTGCTGAAATTGCTTTCTTTCCAAAGTTGCCAATTCCAATGCTCTTTTTTTCAGTTCTTCATTCTCTGTGTCCTTTGATACTATTTATCATAATTTCAACCTTAATATTCTATTTTTCTAGTTTGTTTTTGGTATACTAGTTGGTTCTCTTCCTACCTATCTCTATATCTCCTTCTCACTCTCCTTGGCTAGAACATCATGTAGATCATAGCCTTTAACTGTAGTTGTTCCACAGGGCTCTGCTCTGAGCCCTCTTCTCTTTTTCCTCTATACTACTTCACCTGATAATTTCATCAGCTCCCAAGGATTTAAGTATCCTCTCCATACTTATGATCCTCAAATCTACTTACCCTGTCCTAACCTCTCTGTTGACCTCCAATATTGCCTCTTAGATATATCTTCAACTGGATGTCCAGTAAACATCTTATAATAAACATGTCCAAAATCAAACTCATTTTCTTTCCCTCCACTGATACCTTCCTTATTATTGTAGAGAGCATCCCCATGTCCCAGACACTCAGGTTTGCAACTGAGGTGCCATCTTCAACTCCTCTCTATCTCTCCCCCATCATATTCAATCTGTTGCCAAGTCTTGTCAATCACTTTTAAGCATCTTTGGAATATATATCCTTCCCTCCCCTGACACTCCCACTATCTTGGTTTAAATCATCCTCCCCTCATGCAATAGCCTTATGGTGGGTCTGCCTTCCTCAAGTCTCTCTCTACTCCAATGGATTCTCCACTTATCCACCAAAATAATTTTTCTAAAGTAATGGTTCAGCCATATCATACCCTTCTTCAAAAAGCTCCTCATTGCCTTCAAGCCTCTTCTGTCTTCTTACATCATACTCCCCATCAAGTATTCTTCAAACTGATGCCACTAGCCTCTTGACTCTTCCATAGAGAAGATACTCCATCTCTGAACTCCAGACATTTTTTCTGACTGTTCCTCTTGCCTGGAATGCTCTCCCTCTTCATCTCTGACTACTGGCTTCTCAACTAAAATCCCATTTTCTATAGGAATACTTTTCCCAACTTTCTTAAGTCTGGTACTTTCCCTTTCTTGATTATTTTTAATTTATCCTACATAAAGTTTATTTGTACTTATTTGTTTGCTTGTTATCTTTCCCATTAGATTGTAAGCTCATTTGGAATTATGCTCAAAGAACAATAAAAATGTGCATACCATTTAATCCAGTAATACAACTACAGGAACTGTACCCTGAAGAGATCATGAAACAGGGTAAAAATCCCACATGTCCAAAAATACTCATAGCAGCTCTTGTAGTAGCAAAGAATTGGAAATTGAGGGGATGCCCATCATTTGGAGAATAGTTGAACAAATTTTGGTTTATGTACATGATGGAACACTATTATTCTATAAGAAATCATGAGTGACAGAATTTCAGAAAATCCTGGAAAGACTTCCATGAATTGAGGCTGAGTGAGATGAGCAGAACCAGAAGAACATTATACAAACTAACAGGACATTTGGTGATGATTGACCATGATAGACTTGTTCATTTCAACAGTACAATAATGAAAGACAACTTTAGAAGACTTATGATAGAAAATATCATCCATATTCAGAGAATGAACTGTGGAGCTTAAATGAAGACCAAAGCTTATTATCTTCAATTTTTAAAAGTTTTCTTATATATTATATATTTTTTTTCCTCCATATTGGTTTCTTTCTTCTCTCACAACATTGGAGAACCTATGTCATATTGCTTTTTGCCCGGGGTAGGAGGGGAGAGAAGGGTGGAAGAAAAACCTTGAAAAAATAATGATTGATAAAAACTACCTTTGAATGTAGTTGGAAAAACAAATATTTTTTTTAAAAAAGATAAAAAAAGCTTCTTGAATGTAGAGATTGTATTTTGTCACTTTTGGCATTTCCAGTACTTAGCACAATGACTAGCACTTATTGTTTATTTAATAAATGTTTATTGACTGACTGATAGTCATTAAATTTTTCTCCTATACCTTCCACATTAGGAAAGCTATGTGATGCAATAGTATGGTCCTGGATTCAGAAGATCAGTGTTCAGATGTGACCATGGATACTATTAACTGTGATACTTGGGCAAGTTCCTTAGCTTCGCATTGACTCATTTTCCTCCACTATAGAATGAGGATTATAATAGTATCTACCTTCAAGGTTGTAGAGAGGAACAAATGAGATACTAATTGTAAAGTGTATAATAATGATAGCTGCCATGTATGTAGCCTGGCACAATATAAGTGATATATGTCAGTTATTATTATTATTATTATTATTTTATGATTATAGTGTTATAATAAGATTTTAGAGCTTCCACGTGATTAAAGAACCATAACCTTCTAGATCAAATTCATTGCATTAACTTCATTCAGATTTCTTCATCGAAAATCAAATGAACAGAATAAAAAAAACAATACTACCTTTTTTTTTCTCTCCACTAGTTATACATTTCCACATATTGGGCCCATTCTAAGGTATCTCTAGTTCTGCTTTAGCAATCTTTCATTATGGTAAAAAGTACCCCTGTCCTTTGTTATCATGAAAAACTATAATGCCATTTGCTCTGATTTTCTTCTGATTCTTCTGCACACCCTGCAGCTGACAAGTCTTTCATTGATTGGATCTTTCTAAATAGATTTTGATAAGAACTGTTAGGTTTCATTTTTTTCTAGGACTAAGATGAAGTCTGTGCTATATGTCACTTTTAGTAGAATGTGCCTTCCCTAAACTTTCCATGCCAGGATAAAATGGCAGGTTTATTTTTGATGTTTTAATATGTCCTAATGTTTTAATGTCCCTTTGTAACTGGGATTTTGTTGTTCTACATATTTTTTGCTTTTTGGCAAATGAAATGATGGTAGGGAGGGGAATGTTTGTCTGTAACCTATTAGATAATAAAAGAATGAAAATAGTTTAGCTACTGATTGGGAAATTGGGAGAGAAGTTCCCAAAACTAAAGAGAAAATTATCTTTCAACAATTCTGTATGTGTGTATATCTATGTCCCTGTGTTTGAATCTCTCTCCATTTCTCTCTATCTTCAACTATTTCTTTCAGTTAAACCTTGATAGGAAGCAAAGAGAATTGAGCAGATTAGGAACCAAGCAATTTTATTTTTTTGCTTCTATATAACATAAGAATGCAAGATAAATTGAAATGGAAATTAGTTAATTCAGCTGGCTCTGTCCAGCTGTCTATTTGACAGTTCTCACCATGCTTCTTAATGGTCAATGGGTCATTCTGTTGCAATACAATATAGACTGAGATGCAGAATTTTTGCTTGTCATAAGCACCAAACCACTTTAAGAACTAATCTATTCAAATTGAAATGATTCTTCCAAGATTATTCAAAAGTTTTAATATGAGAGCATTAAATATATAGAAAAAATGGCATTTCTTTTTTTTAATCCTTTTTTTTTGCAAGGCAAATGGGGTTAAGTGGCTTGCCCAAGGCTACACAGCTAGGTAATTATTAAGTGTCTGAGACCGCATTTGAACCCAGGTACTCCTGACTCCAAGGCCGGTGCTTTATCCACTGTGCTACCTAGCCACCCCCAAACTGGCATTTCTGTCAAGATCTAGATGCTGATTTAAATGTTTAATTTTAGGTGAATTTACTCTATCTCTACTATAGTTGAAAATGGCCTATGGCTACTAAAAGAACTTACAAGTCTAGCATGTATCCATTTCTGGGGAGCAAGGGTTTTTGCAGCAGGAAACAGTTCACAGTGAAACTGCTACCCAAACCCTCAAATTTAAAGGTAGAAGTTGGGAGATAGAGGTAAGACTGTAACTTCAGAGTCTAGTTGCTATTAAAAATACTCATAGAAGTATCAATTTAGAGCTAGAAGGGACCTCATAGGTCACTAAGTTAAACTCACTCTAAAAACTTTTACTTGTAATAATTTGTAATGTGATATCTGATGATATTTAAGGTAGTTTCTTCATTTTAGAACCCTGTCCCTCCCCTCCCCTGTTAGTTTGGGTATATCAAACTCTCCCATGAATTTGAAGAATAAGGAAGAAATACTAATCTAGCATCTTTCATTTCAAAGTTCAAGAGAGATGAATGAGGCTGTTACTGATGAAGAGATTTTTGGAAAGATTTGAAAAGTCAAAGAAAAGATAATTTTAGAGGGTATAAAGGACAGTAATCATCTTTTCCAAGAACTCTTAGATATGCTTGTCAAGTAAGGAAATAAGGCTAGAGGCAATGTCAATTTTTACCACAAATTTACTTGCAAAGCATTAAAGGAATATAATGGAAGATTACAAGCAGGCTCCTGCAATCATTTAGATCACAACTTAGTCATGTTTGCATATCTAATATGACTCTTATTCCTGTCCAACATATTCACCAACTGGAGGGATCACATGCAGTATACCTAACTACCTAATTTGTTTTCTTTTCACTTCATGAGTATATTAATGGATCACACAAACTGGGCATAAATAATTCTTCTCTTTCACCACATGACCAATCCATCTTCTCTTTGATTTATATGTTTCTTTATACTGTTTTCCTAATGTCAGTTTTTAAGTGCCTTCAAAGTCATGTATAGTCTCAGAAAAACAGGTTGATGTGAGACAGAGCTAAGTCGAATCATTTATTATTTTTTTAATATTTTAAAAAAGTATTTGAGTTCTGTATTTGATTCCTTCTTTATGCCTTTCCTTTACCTCTCCCTGAGATGTTAAGCAATCAGTTACAGGTTGTATCTGTCCAATTATGTAAAACATTTCCATATTAGTAATTTTGTACCAAAAATCTCAAATGAAAGGGAAAAACAATGAAAGTAGGTGAAAAATAACCTGCTTCAGCTAGCATTTAGCCAATATCAGTTCCCTCCCCCACCAATTCCTGAAGCAGATATGTTTTATCATTAGTCTTTTGGAATTGTCTTGGATCATTGCATTAAAGCTGAATCAGGACAATAACAATTATAAATGAAAATGGAAGAAAAATGTCAAATCTAATACATCTAAGAGAGGAACTGTCTAGGATGAGGAAGAGGGTAGCTTAGGTAATGAAATTAGGGAAGACTATTTGCCTCACCTGGATTTTCATACAATCAGTGGCAACTAATTAATAGCAATACTAGTATTAAAAGCAATGTTAAATTCATTGGTATAATTAAAATTTCCTGGAAATGTTTTGTTTGCTCAGTTTTTCCCCTTGAAATTCATGAAGATTCTTTGGTTATTGCTTTTGTCATTTTCTCTTTTAAAAAGACATTTTATCTAATTCAACCCTGCCAAGATTCAAAGAGATTGTTTATCAGATGCACTATATGATAAAATGATTCTCTATAGTCGATAAAGTTCTTATTTCTCTGTCTGTTTCTTTCTCCTTCTCTCCTTCCATTTTCTAAATTCTCTTCCATTCTCCTTCCTTCCTTCCTTCCTTCCTTCCTTCCTTCCTTCCTTCCTTCCTTCCTTCCTTCCTTCCTTCCTTTCTTTCTCTTCATTCTTTTTCTCTTTTTTCTTTTGTTTTCTTTTTTCCTTTTCCTTTTTTTAATTTTTTAATTAAAGATCTGCTTCACTTATCTCACATGTGAATATCACATTTATGAAAAGAACATTTTTATTCTGAGGTAATTAGGTATTTTTTGGAATGTAATTAACAGGAAAAAAAATGAAAGTTTCCACATTGGGCAATGGAAACTATATCTGATGAGGAGCCAAAATATCAGTGTTTTTTTCTGTTGAACTAAATAAAGCTATTACTGTTTCTCCTGCACTTCCTCTAATGTATACCATTATAGCTAAATGAGGTAAAACTGGCCCTTTGGTCCCATGGAAGTTTAATTTTCATCTTCATTTCATTCTATGTTATCAGAATACATCCCATATCATTTAAATTTTTGTAGCACTGTGACTAGCAAATAAAATTTACAGAGACTGGATTCCTATTACCACCTACAAGACAACAATTTTAGCAAGTGCACATCTGAAAACACTGATGGAAGCTATTTGGAGGTTAATAGCAAAAGCTAATCATAGTTATAGGGATGAAGAAAGGAGTTGGGGAAATGGTTTAACCCCAACATATTCTGTAATTCTGAATAGGATTTTTCACCTATTTTCCATTCAATATGTCCTGGAATTCAGTCACTGGAATGCCTTAAGAGAAAGTGGAAGTGACATTAGCAAAAATGAAAGCAAGCTTTCAAGTAGCAAGAGTATCACCTGAGGAAATGCTTCTAGGAGGAGAAAGGTGCTTTGAAGGTACTGGATTATTCGAAGGCATCTGAAAGAGACAAAGGTACTGAACTTTTATAAAGAACAGCAACAAACATACAAGTAAACAAATCTATGACTTTACTACCCCAAAATTTGTGCTAACAAGGGTACCATTGTTGAAAATATCCAAAAGAAACAGTTTCAAAAAGGAGTTTCATAATAGATCATATCTTCACAGTTGTGTTTCAATAAAAGATAAAGAAAATGCAAAATCTCATTGTTCTTTGTCTACTACAGAAAAATATTTGAATTAATCAAATAAAATAGAGCCCTGAAGGGTCTTCTCCAATAGCAGGTCTCATAAGCAGTAATAAATCATGAAGGGGGAGTGAACAAATGTTTACATACTACCCTTTTTATAGCAGAAATGTGCAAAACCATTTTACAAATATTAGATCATGTGATCCTTATAATAACCTTGGAAGGTAGGTACCATTAGTATCCCCATTTTGCATTTGGGAAAACTGAGGCGAATAGAGGTTAAGTGACTTATCAAACAACTAATTATTATTTGATACCATATTTGAACTCAGATCTTGAGTGTTCTGTCCACTGAACAGTAAGCTGCCTTGTGAAAGTTTCCTGGGAGATACAACAATAGTGATGACTTTCTTCATTGCTCTAATTTAAAGACCAGGTTAAGCATGAAAGGATACATATGATTGCTAAAATGTATTGCTGCTGTTACATAAAGTTTCCAAATGGAAAAGTGTTTTCCTGTAGATGTTGAGGTCCTCCAGATGCTTCTGTTTATGAATGACATTGTATCTATTTCTTCGGCTGAATTAGATCTATGACCATTGAAAGTCGTCTGCCCTAACAAGCTGCAATGGGCTGAGTGGAGGGAAGGAGAAGCGGTGACGGAAATTACCTGCCCAATGGTAGGCAGTGAATGCTTTTAGAAACCTAGGTCCTTCTTTTGGTACAGCATAGTTCTCTTTTTCTTTCCCTCCTGTTTCCCCTGATTATCTTTTTGTTAGAACATCACAATCTGAAAAATCAGAATGTGGGTGAACCAAAGGCAAAGGATAGATAAATGGTGAGTTTAAATAGTCTGTTTGTTTTTACAAGGCAATGGAGTTAAGTGACTTGTCCAAAGTCACATTAGCTAGGTTATAATTACATTTCTGAGGCTATATTTAAACTCAGGTTCTCTTGATTCCAGGGCCAGTGCTCTATCCTCTGCATCATCTAGCTGCCCCCAAATTTAAATAGTGTTATGATGACTTAGGAAGTGGCATAAAATACTACTTGAGAAAGTGGAAGTTCACTTGGAGGATTGGACAATTATGTACCAAGTTGTGGCACAGTTATCCATAAAATGTTAATAGAGCTGGAGAAAAGCCTTTAATAAAATGACTGGAACCCTATGGAGGATTAATGGGGAAATATGCACATGAACTGGATAAAAAGGGTTGAATGATTGATGATGTTCTTTATAGAAATGAGACTCACATCAACAAGATCATGGGTTTATTGAACTATTTAAAAAAATAAGTGATTAGATGGAAATCAAATTCCCATAGGACTTAACAGACACACATTGCCTTTTTTTCTTTTTCTTTTGTATTTTTTTAAAATAAATTCTGAGAAAAGGGAAAAATGAGAGGATGGATAACCTAGTTTTCCTTCACCAGACAATACAATTAAATGAAACAATATTTATTGTGAAGTGTGTAGAGTAGAAAAACAAAGCAAACAAAACATAATCCCAAGAGTCATTAGACCTGATTTATAGTCCCTGTTCTATGGTTTATGAGCCATGTGATTGAAGGTGGCCAATTACATAATATTTCTTGCTTCAGTTTCTTCATCTGTAACATAGACTGGATTATGTGATCTCTAAACCTTCTGGTAACTTTAAAATTCTATGTTGTTCTAAAATTCATGTGTGACTTTAAAAATGTGATATCCATACTAGGGCTCATCTTGAACTAACTTTCATTTATTCCTTAATATCATGTGACAATAACATGTCACAATATCATGCGGTAATAAAACAATTCATAGTTTCAGATGTCAGTAATTTGAGAAATCTTAAAACTCATAGTGCATGACAGGATCTAATTACTAATTTCTCTCAACTATCAACTATAGTGAAATGAGCTGTCGATCATATCAAATATCCATGTGGGTGGGGCTTATTTAAGTAGTGTGACTGGCTACTCATTAAACCATTTAGCACAGATTAAGGTAAAAATGTATTTATCCATAAATTATGAAAAAAACCATTGTTGTACAAGCCGACCAAGTTATCACTTTTCTAAAATTAAAAATCCTGATAGCTTAATTAGTAATCAGAACGTTATTTGCAAACCAAAAGGGATTCCTTTTTTAATTTTTTTTGAGGTTTTTGCAAGGCAAATGGGATTAAGTGGCTTGCCCAAGGCCACACAGCTAGGTAATTATTAAGTGTCTGAGACCGGATTTGAACCCAGGTACTCCTGACTCCAAGGCCAGTGCTTTATCCACTACGCCACCTAGCCACCCCAAAAGGGATTCTTGAGCAAAAAGCACAAGATAATTTTCCAAGACATTTTCTTTTTTAAACTTTTTGATTATATATTTTAATGCATTTATTTATGACATTATGGATTTTAGGAAAGACTTATATGAACTGATGCTGAGTGAAATTAGCCTAACCAGGAAAACAATGTATGTTTTAATAGCAACATTGTACAATGATCAACTATGATAGACTTAGGTCTTCTCAGTCAAAAATATTCATATGCAGAGAAAGAACTGCAGATCTAAATGCAAATAAAAGCATATTATTTTCACTTTTTAAAATTTGTTTTGTTTTGTTTTTCCTTCTCAAGTTTTTTTCACTTTTGTTCTGGTTCTTTGTTCACAGCATGATTAATATGGAAATATGTGCAATATGATTGTACATGTTTAATATATAACAAATTACTTGCTATCCTGGGTGGGGGGAGAAATCTTTACAAAAATCAATGTCAAAAATTATCTTTTCATGAAATTGGAAAAAATAAATTTATTGAAAAATAAAATTTGGGTTCTAGATTATTTGCCTCTCTGGCATCACTCCCCTATCCATTGAAAAGACAAGCAATATATCAATTATACATGTGAAATCAAGAAAAACATATTTCCATATTAACAATGTTGAGGAAAAAAGCAAGAAATATAGTAATTTGAAAAATATGCTTCAATGTGTATTTCAAATTTATCAACTCACCCTGTGAAGGTGGACAGTATTTTACATTAGGGGTCTTTTGGAATTGTCTTTGATTATTATATTGGTTAGATTAGTTTTCACAGTTATCATTCAAACAACACTGATGTTATTGTGTACCTTGTTCTTCTGATTCTGTTCATTCCACTTTACACTGGTTCATATAAATCTTTCCAGATTTTTTTTGAAACCACCCTGCTCATCATCTCTAACAACAGTATTCCATCACAATCATATACTAGAGTTTATTCTACCGTTCCTCAATTAATTGACATCCCTTCAGCTTTGAACTGACACAACAAAAAGCTGTTATAAATATTTTTAAATGTGTTTTGTATCTTTGAGATACAGACTCAAGAGTGGTATTGCTAGGTCAAAGGCTATGCATACTTTGTTAACCCTTTGGGGCTAGTTCCAAATTATTCTCCAGAGTAGTTGGACCAGTTCACAATTCAACCAATTGTATATTAGTGTACCTAATTTTCAATATCCTCAGAGATATTTTCATCAAACTGAAATACTCCAATTAGATGCCTGCTGTACTCAAGGGAGAATATTTTATAGGTATCAAATTGAATATATACACACAAACTTATGTTGTTTCCATAATTAAGTATTTTATTTAAGATAAGAATTTGGTAGTTTGCGGATTCTATAAATATGTTCAAAGTTATTTGATACTCTTATAAATACATACAATTTGCTGGAAATGTTCCAAATTTGACCATATTTAAACCAATTTTTCTTTTCTTTCTCTGTCATTTCTTCTTTTCATCTTTTCTGGACAAGGCTAACCTATTTTGTACTCCTTTCTTCTAGATTTTAATCATGCTTACTCTTGGTTTTCCTTGTTCTCTTTCCACTGATTTGTTTCTTTGTAATATCTCCACTAGACAGTAAGGTTTGGAATGTACTAAAGGATTAAGAAAAAATTAACAGACTGATAGTAAATCAACAAGAGAGAATCAACCAGACCTTTAAATCCTATGATCCTATGAACACAGCTAAAGGCTCTAGTACCCTCTGTCTCCAAGAATGTCCAGATCTCCCTTAACCTTACAGATCTTCCTTTAGTCCTGTTGTCTTCTGATTGCCTCTCTCTTCCTACTTTTCAGGAAAAAAAAACTTTTAAAAAAAAGAGTATTCCATAACTAATATCTTCTTAAAAGAATCATTGGAATTAAAGATCATTTCTATTCTATCTTCCTCATTTTGTAGATGAGAAAATTGACACCTGGTAACATTAAACAGCTTTGTCTTAGGGTGATATAAGCAGCAGATAGAGGAGTTTGGAGTCTACCCAATTTTGGTATAAATCCTATACTCAGAATCACAATATCATTGGATTTAATATGAGAAAGAATTTCAGAAGTCATCTAACCAACCTTCATTTTATAAGTGAGGAAAGTGAGAACTAGAGAGACTAAGAAACTTGCCCAGGTCCATTCACTTATTAAAAAATAGAACTAGAATTTAAACACAAATCCCTGACTCTATTTTAATGCTCTTCTAACATGGTGGTGATATGATTCCAACAGTATAAAAGAATTGTAAATCATAGAGAATAGCAGTTCTTTAGGGACCTAAGATAGGTAGCTCAGAGGAAGGTGACTACAAGTCTCTTAATACTTCCTCAAATCAAAACTGCTTCCTTGAGTTCAGTAGGTCTAGCTTGGTTCCAATGTCATTGGGTCTTTTCTGTCTTTGGAAAACTGTAAAATTGTCAGTTGTCTGAAAGTCAACTGAAACCCTCTTTCTTGAATATTTTCACACTCATCCACTGCTTCTTAGTACTGCTTAAGATCCTTAGGTATTCATTTTACCACATTTGTTTAGCACTCTCCTCTCACAAGATTGTTGCCCTCTTTCCCCCTTTGGTACCAGAAAAAGAGAAGAGAAACTATCTTTTCTTTAACACTTTTTTGTTATTAAAGCAGAGGTCACTAGAGATTATTTTTGTAATGCACTGGCAACCATTTTTAATGTCTGCTCCATCTAAGATTTTAACTTAAAAAAGACCAAGACCTCCTATTGTATCCAGGGCTATCTCCAATCATTCTGATCTGTATCTGACCATTGGACCCAGATAACTGTGGAAGAGAAAGTGAGAATGGTGACTTTGCAAAGCTCTCTCACTTAAATTCAGCTTTACTTTCATGTAATGGCATTATATCCCTAATATCATGTTTCTCTTTAAGAATGAAGCAACAACTACTTAATCACATTATTTCACAACTCTTTAGAAAATGGTTTGTTTCCCTCTTATATTTTTTTAAATATGTTTTTATTTATTTCATTAACTATTTCACAAATACACATAAAATATTTAACAATTTTAAAGATTTTGAGTACCAAATACCTTTTCTTCCTCCTACCCCCTCCTTCCTTGAGAAAGCAAGCAATTATATTCATGAAATTATGCAAAACATGTTTCCATTTTAGCAAAGTTGAAAAGGAAAACAGTCCAAAAAAAAACCTCAAAAATTTTTAAAAATATATTTTAATCTGGTAGCAACTAGGTGGCGCAGTGGAGCATGGGTCCTGGAATCAGTAGTACCTAAGTTCAAATCCAGCTGCAGACACTTACTAATTACCTAACTGTGGCCTTGGACAAGCCACTTAACCCTATTGCTTTGCAAAAACCTAAAAAAACCATATATTTTAATCTGCATTTAGAGTTCATCTATTCTCTCTCTGGTTGTGAATAATATTTTTCATCATTGGTCTTTTGGAATTGTCATGGTCAGATCAGACTTGATCAAAGTTTTCATAGTTTATTCTAAATTCTTCCCTTCCTCATAGATCTGAAAGATACTTTCTATGCTCCCTTAATTTACTTATAATGTCACTCTTTGTAGTTAAATCATTTATCTATTTTAACCTTATCTTAGTTTATAGTGCAAGAAGTTGATTTATGCCTAGTTTTCCCCATACTGTTTTCCAGTTTTCTCAGTAATTTTCTTCTGTCAAATGATGCCTCGGAGTCTTTTATCTTTGGGCTTATTAAATACTGGATTAATATAGTCATTTTCTACAATATATTGTGTACCTAGTCTATTCTACTGATCCAACACTTCATTTCTTATCCAATATATGATTATTGTGAGAATATACACTTTGTATTATAGTTTGAAATCTGGAAATGCTTCATATTTTTTTCATTGATTCTCCTAATATTCTTGACCTTTTGTTCATCAACCAGATGAACTTTATTATTATTTTTTTTAGTTCTGTTAAGTGATTATTTTGTAGTTTGAATGACTCTGTATAAGTAAATTAGCTAAGGTGGAATTATCATTTTTATCATATTGACTTGGCTTCCCCATTTTTATTTATCTAATTATTTAGATATATCTTTATTTGTATAAAAATGTTTTTTAATTGTTTTATATAATCCTTGGTTTATCTTGGCAGATAGATTGTCAAGTATTTTATATTATCTAAAATTGTTTTAAATGGAATTTCTCTTTCTATCTCTTGCTATTGGATTTTGTTGGTAATATATAGAAATGCTGCTGATTTATTTGGGCTTGTTTTATATTTTGCCACTTTGCTGAAGATGTTAATTGTTAATTGTTAATAGTTTTTTAGCTGATTTTCTATGCTTCTCTAAGTATACCATATTATCATCTGCAAAAACTAATAGTTTTTCCTCATTGCTTATTTTTATTCTTTCAATTTCTTTTTTTTGTCCTAATATTATAATCAACATTTCTAGTGCAATATTCAACCATAGAGATGATAGTAGGCATCTTACTTCATCCCCTGCTCTTAGTGGGAAGGCTTCAAGTTTATTACTGTTACAGATAATGCTTGCTTTTGATTTTAGGCATGTGCTACTGATAATTTTAAGAAATACTCCATTGATTTCTGTGCTTTCTATTGTTTTTGATAGCAATGTGTCATATTTTGTCACTTTTTATGCATTGATTTATATAATCATATGATTTTTTTACTGGTTTTGCTATTGATATGGTCAATTATGCTAATGGTTTTCATAATATTGAACCAACCCTGCATTCTTGGCATAAATTCCACTTGGTTATAATGTGTGTATATATCACTCCAACTTTTTACTGGTTCTGTCATTTCAGAATTTGAGGCATTATTTTAAAGTTGTCTGAAGGGAAATATTAGCAAAGTACAGCTGAATGCCTTCTCTACTCTGACATCTTACCTCCAGCCCTGAAGACATCCATCTTTCTGTTGAAACTTCTCTTTTGGACATGCTGATCAAAATATCCAAAAACCCTTTCTTAGATCTCATTTTTCTTGATTTCTCTCAATTATTTGATTGTTGACCTCTCTCTGCTTCCTTTCTAAAGATGATTTCTTCCTTGAATTCCATGAAACTGTATTCTCTTGGTTTTTCTTCTTCCACTTTGATAATTCTCTTTTCAGTCTATTGACTCTTTTCCCTTCAGTCACTCCTTAAGTTACCTAAAGTCTTTGTCACTGATTTTATCTCATCTCTTCTTCTACTTCCACCTATTTTCTTTCTTTTTTTCCATATGTATAGAATCAAACTCATTATCTTTGCCTTTAACCTAACCTCATTTAATCTCTTCTATCCCCAATTTTCATCTTCTCCCCAGTCTCCAGTTTGTTCCTCCTTCAAACATCTCAGAATCTGAGCTTGTGGCAGTTTGCTGGGTGCACCTCATAGTCATATGTATTTATGGGTAGAATTGCTATGGGACATGAAGAAATTAATAAATGCAAGGGTCTCAAAGGTTGTCTAAATGTCTGATTTCAGCAACTAGATTAACTAAGAAAATATAAATGACATCACTGTAATACTACTCACCAGGGCTTCAAGTCTCAGCTTAAATCCTAAGCTTCTTTTTATCTTGAACTCACCATCTAATCAGTTGTCAAGTCTTACTGATTTTGCCTCTGCTGGATCTCTTAAATGAGTCTTCCTGTATCTGTTCCCTTTATCACAAACATTTTCTTTTGGTTTTCATTAATTCTTACCTTTATCGCCATAAAGTCTTAATGGACTTCTCTCCCTCAAGTCTGCCTCAGTTTCATCCATCCTGCCTAACATAGCTAGATCAATTCACCTCATACTTGGCTATCAATATCTTGTTCAAAACTATTCAATGATTCCCCAGTATATACCAAACCAAGGGGGGGTCACTCCTTATTCTGCCATGTGAAGATATATACAGTGGGAATTCAAGGCTGATTCAGGTATCACTTCTTCCATGTGACAATTTCTAATTTCTCTCACCTGTAGGTGATTTATGTCTTCATCTAACTGCCTTCACTCAGTACCCCTATCTAGATGGATGGATACATATATGAAAAGACATGTATTCACATAAAGGCATGCACAAATGGAGCTATGTATGAATTGAATTTGCCAGGTCACTAACCTTTCCAGTTCACTGTGACCTAGACAATCCAGTGCCCCATTCCAGAAGTGAATCATTGCTTACCCAAGACAAATAACACCTTTTATATCAAAGTGCCACTTGAAACCCATTCTGTGCTCCTTCACCTCATCAGGTTAGTGATATTATTGCTGATCATTCATGCATTCATTCTTTCAAGATTCGTTCAATACACATTTAAGTGCCTTCTATGAAAAGACACTGAATTAAGCACTGAAAAGGGAAAGATGCCCTAAAAATATTCCCTGTCCTCAAGTCTAATAAGACTGAAAAGAGAGGTGAAAGATTTAGGTACAGGATGGTGTGTGTGTGTGTGTGTGTGTGTGTGTGTGTGTGTGTGTGTCTGACTGTCTGTATTCATAGTATCCATGAGGGGAATATATTTTGCTGGATTATATATATATTTTATAAGGATTCTGTTTTTCTTTTCTTTTTTGTCTCATTGGAAATGAAGAGATGAATGGAAAGTGAGTTATTTTTTTAATATATGCAATAGATAGAGAGATGAAGAATGGCAGGTGTGAAAGATATGAAATGTTCCATGTGATTTCATTTGAGATTACTGCATTGTTTTACTTAAAAGTGTTATTTTGTTGTAAGAGCCTTCTCATAGAGTAGAAAAGAGAGGATAATCTCTAAGTGTTTTTAATATATAAAACAAAACATTTAAGTAAACCTTTGTAAAAAGTAAAAGTTGCTGTTATTAACAATGTTACCTACAATAAAAATATACTTCAATAAAAGAGATATCACATCTATTTTGTACATGGGTCTATGTATATAGATATGCATTCACATATATTTTGTGATATATAAAGTTGCATACAAAATATACATAAAGATACATAAGGGAGTTAATATAATACATACACTATCTCTTATCAGCCTTGCTAGATCATAATCTCCTTGAGGACAAGTACTATCTATTAATCAGTTTCATCTTTTACAGTGTCTAGTATGGTGTATTTTCCATGGTAGGCACTTAATAAATCTTTGTTGAATGAATTTTGAATGGACAAATAGACAAATGAATGAATGATCAACATCATCACCTGGTGAAGTGGAAGAGTATCCATCCAATGGCTTCAACTAGTGCTTTGATGTAAAGGATATTCCTTACCTTGGGTAAACAATAATTACTACTTGGAGCATAAGACTGTTTAGGTCATGATAACCCAGAAGGGAGAAACCTAAAACAAAGTCTGGCAAACTAGATTCAGGACAATCAGTTTCAGGGTTTGTTTTGTTTTGTTTTGTTTTGTTTTGTTTTTTTGTGGAATGGCTAGGCTGGGCCCTTAGTTAAATGTACAAGATCAACAATTTAGTAGGCAGATAGCCAGGAAATACCTTATTAAGTCCATAAGGAGACTTCTAAGAAAAGAGATATTCAAATATGACACTTCTTCAGTTAGAAACCTATTGTTCTAGGAAGATCAGAGAAACCTCATTGACCTTGACCTTGACATGGATAGAACCTTCTGATTCTTTTTTTTTTAGTTTTTGCAAGGCAATGGGGTTAAGTGACTTGCCCAAGGCCCCACAGCTAGGTAATTATTAAGTGTCTGAGGCTAGATTTGAACTCAGGTACTCCTGACTCCAAGGCCAGTGTTCGATCCACTGAGCCACCTAGCTGCCCCCAAACCTTCTGATTCTTAAAGATATATTTCTCTACTGGGGAAGATCCTTTTCAAACAATAAGGTGCCTTTGGTATCTATGATCAGTCCTCAAATTCTGAATTCTACTTGATTGTTGTTCATGATGATTCAGGCATCCAAGAAAGACTTTATCAACTTAGATGAAGATTCAAGTTAAAAGGATTCTTAGAATATTCTATCCCCTCATTTCAGAGACAATGAAACTGAGGTTTCCAGATTAAGTGGCTTATTTTAAATGAGAGATATTTGTAAATCTCTTAACATATTGTCTGGCACATGATAGATACTTAATGAATACTTGTTCCCTTTCTTCCTCTTCCCCACCTTGACCAAAGTCATAGAAGTAGAAGAAATGGAATTCCATTGTTCCTTGTGATCCCTGAATTTATCAGCAGTGGTGCCCCTTTTGTCAGTGGCAGAATTCTTGGCTTATCTAGACCAGCGATTGTGGTTCAGGTCACAGAAAACCTGGTAAACATTTACAAGAGTTGAGACAATTAGGCTCCATGTTTAGGATTTACCTTAAAGGTTCGGTTGTGACTTACATCATATTAACCAACATCTTGTAGATCAAGAGCTGCTTCCTATATGAGAATCTGTCTTGTCTCTCTCTCTCTCTTGTGCTCTTGTGTACTCTCTCCCTCTTAAAATTAAGTTCTTTTACTCTATTTCCTTAGGCACATGTTGGCAGGCATTATTTCTTTCTGTCTCTATATATACCTAAGGCCTAGCACAGTACCTTTTGCTTGGTAGACAATTACAAAAAGATTTGTAGATTTATTTGAATTTACTTTCTCATTTCTCTGTTGAGGAAGTTATAAACCTATTGAATTTCTCTAACTAAAACTTATTGACCATTCTTCACTTCCATTTTTCTTCTAAGTTCATTGTCAGGACAGGTATAGAATTTCATATGATTCTATAATTGGGGTAAGAAATGAGGTCAAAAGTTTATATATGCAGAAGTAACAAGAATTTATATCTACTTTTATGTCTGAATATATTATAAAGTCATTAATCTTCTCCAAACTACTCTCAGGTGGATGACTGTTATTTCAGCTAACTCTTGACTTTTCAAAGACTGATTATTCAACTGGCAAGTTACTTATTTCTCTTTCTTTCATTTTAATTATTACTTGCTCATTTCATTACTCATTTCCTCATTAAAAAAACAGAAAAGTAAGTAAAGAAAGTGTAGGTAGAACTCAGTTCTTTGAAGATAAGCCTGGTGGAAGAAACTATTGAAACTAAACACAAGATGGTAGAATGGAGAACATTTCTGCTATTGAATTAGGAGACTGGGGTTCAAATTCTGTCTCAGACATTTACCATCTCTGCACTATTATATGAGCAAGTCATAAATTCCTTGCCTTCAGATTCTTTGAAAGCTAATGTGTCTCTGGAATATCTGCTTGTGGGATACCACCTTAGAAATGTTTATAGCAAGAAAATATCACTATAAGGGGTTTGTTATATATGGGGTTTTTTTTCATTGATCTCCATAGTATGTAACTCAAGCCATGTAATCTCTGGTCCAAGAATCTGACCTTTTTTACATAATTACAAATTAATTTCTGTAATGTTTGAACCGATTCACAGTTTCACCAAACGGGCACATTTTTATGCCCATACCAATATTAAATATTCTTTTGTTATCTTTGACAAAAGGCAGTGAGGTGATCTAGTGGATAAAAGAATAGACTTGAAGTTTATAACCTTGGACAATCTCTTAACCTTTCTCAAACTGACTCAGTTTGCTCATCTATAAAGTGAGATCAATAATAGATCTACTTCATATAGTGCTCAAGTGTGATAGTATATGCTTACATTTTACAAACCTTAAAGCACTATTTAAAACCTATTATTTCTTCCAATTTTGCAGATGTAGCTGAAATTTAGAGTTGTTTTGTTTTGTTTTGTTTTTTTAGTTTTTTGCAAGGCAAATGGGGTTAAGTGGCTTGCCCAAGGCCACACAGCTAGGTAATTATTAAGTGTCTGAGATGGATTTGAACCCAGGTACTCCTGACTCCAGGGCCAGTGCTTTATCCACTGTGCCACCTAGACACTCCCCCCCCCCAGAGTTATTTTGATTTACATTTTCTCTTAATTTAAGTGATTTAGAACAATTCTCATTAGGGCTTTTAATTGTTTACATTTTTTCTTTTGAGAAGTCCATATTCTTTGACTGCTTTTCCTCTTGGAAAATGACCTTTGTTTGAATATATTTTGGTTTAGTTGTCCATATGTCTTGTATCTCAAACATTTGCTGAAGATCTTTGACATGAAGTCAAGGGTATTTCTCTTTTAGTCATTGCTAAGATTCTTGCCAGAGACCTCTCAATAGACTGATCCTTCACCTGGAAATCACACTCTAGTGTCATTAATTTTATTATGCAAAATGTTTTTTCATTTCAAATAATTGAAATTAGATATTTTATTTTTTATAATGTCCACTGTGAGAGTATATTAATTGCTATTAGGAATATTTTTCAAAAGTAGGTCCTATTAGCAAGGGACTGTGAGATCTCTACTATGCTGTTCCTCAAATTGGAATTTGGGGACAAATTATTAATGAGATAACTGGCTTCTAAATTTGCCATCAGAAAGCAGTCAACTAAAACTGTAATCACTGTAAAACAATTTAACTTATGGAATGTAATGTGTGATGAAAGTGGTTTAAAATGAAGAAGGATCATTTAGATCGAAACATGTACTTATAATTATATTTTGGTCCTACTATGTGACAAACATATAGTAGTGTTGGAAATACATCAAAAAAGAAACAGTGTTCTCCTTATAGTCTACATTCTAATGGGATAGATAACATATATTATATATGTGCTTTGTACATATGTGTGTGTTGATATATACATTATATGTTATAAATACTTACATATGCTTGTATTTTATGTACATTATCTACACATGCACATAATTAAAAACATATACAAAAGAAATATAAGGTAATTTCAAGGAAAAAGGGACTTGTAGCTGGAGGTGTTGGGAAAAGCCTTTTGTATAAAGTGAGACTTGATTGATCTTGAAGAAAACCAGGAATTCCAAATGGTGGAAGTGAGGAGGGAGAACTTTTCAGTCAAGGGAGATAGCCCAATCAAAAGGCATGGAAATGTGAGATGGAGCATTGTATGTGAGATACAACAAAGAAGGTAGTTTGCCTGCATTGTAGAGTGAGTGAAAGGGAATAACGGTCAAGAAGACAAATAATACAGGGTGGGTCCAGGTTCTGAAGAGCTCTAAATATCAATGTAGGAATTCAATGCCAAATAAAGTGATTTGAAATGAAGATGGGTGATATGATAAAATGAAATGTAAGTAGCCATCCTCTTGGATGCTAGAAAGCATCATATGTGAAGTTATGTGTATTGAAATGACATCAGACCATCAGTGGTCTTGAGTAATTTGATCTGGGTGGCAAATACTAATGAATTCTGGTTTAAATTAATTTCAATTCATTAAACATTTAATTTGAACCTGTGAGGTACAAAGCAAAAGCAACATGGCACATTTGAAGCTATGGTTCAAGTTGCACCTTTGGTACCTACTAGCCAGGAGAACCTAGGTGAGTTCCTAAACCTTTTGTGTTTCAGTCAACTCCCTAAAACTTAGCAACTAAGCCATAGACCAGATATGATCAGTGCTAGTGAAGTCTGAACTTTAGAGGTTCCCTTTCATGATCATCCATGGCAAATGTGCATGGCACTTAACTAAAGTCAGAAGAACTTAGTTCAAATTCTCACTTTGCCATTTACTACCTGTGTCTGACCTTGGGAAGGCTGTATAAAATTTCTGGGCCTCAGTTTCTTCACCTATAAAAAAAGATGACTCTGAGCTCTTTCTAGGTCTATGTCACATTAACCAATGAAAATATTCCTCAAGGGCATCTGTTCTCATGTGCTTTAGTCATGCAACAATTTATCAAATGCCTACTATGTACCAGGTAATTTGCCAAAAACTGAGGATTTAACAAAAGGAAAAAACCCCCAAGACTCAACAAATTCTTTCCTTTCAAGAAGTTCATAGTCTAATAGGGCAATAATGCAAACAATTATGTATATATGAGATATACATATGATAAATTGGAAGTAGTCTCAGAAGGAAAAGACTAAGAAGAAGGAAGTTCAGGAACAGCTTCATGCAGAAGGCAACACTTGACCTGTGATTTAAAGGAAGCCAGGGAAGTTAGGAGGTGGATATGAAGGGGGAGAGAAGTTCAGACATGGGGGACAGATAGTGAAAATGCGCCGAGTCAGGGCTAGGAACAACAAAGAATAGTCACTGCGTCATAAAGGACTAGAAGTAAAGTGCGATGTTGATGGTGAAGTTTGTCCTTCAATCTCGTAGAAAAACATGACATCAGGGAGAGTGACAGGGTGCTCTGCTAAGTCACCAGCCTCACTTTCTTTTCTGGAATCCTCTGGTTCCAGTAGCCAGATATAGATCAGGATGATTAGAGATGGCCCTAGATGCAAGGCAATAAGGATTAAGTAACTTGCTCAAGGTCATACAACTAGTAAGTGCCAAGTGTCTGAGGTCAGAGTTGAACTCAGTTCCTCTTGACTCTAGGGCTGGTACTCTACTATTCCACCTAGAATAAAATGTAAGAAGAGAGGAGAGGTAGGGAAGGTCCAATTTATGCAAGATTTTTAATATCAAATGGATGTTATCTCATTCTACAGGTATTAGAAAACTACTGGAGTTTACAATGAAAGGAGGTTGATAAATTCAAATTCAAGTTCATTTAGAAAATTGAATGGAGAATAGATTGAAGTGGTGAGAGATGAGGCAGAGAGAGACCAACAGGCAAGTTATTGCAATAGTCTATGTGTGAGATGATGAGTATCTGCTTTAGGATGGTGACAATATCAGAAGAGAAAAAGGAGGATGTATGAGAGATGTTACAAAAACAGGAACAAGAGGATTTAATAGATTGAATACGGTGGACAAGGAGGTGGGCAGGGGGGAAGGTGGGAAAGAGAATGAGAAGTAGAAGATGACACCTAAGCTTGGAGCCTTGATCACTGGGAGGATGGTGGTATCTTTATTAGAAATAAGTTCAGGGGCAGCTAGGTGGCACAGTGGATAAAGCACCAGTCCTGGAGTCAGGAGTACCTGGGTTCAAATCCGGTCTCAGACATTTAATAATTACCTAGCTGTGTGGCCTTAGGCAAGCCACTTAACCCCATTTGCCTTACAAAAAACACCTAAAAAAAATAAATAAGTTCAAAATGGGAGGAGAGTCTGGAAGGGAAAATATTGAGTTAAAATTTGTTGATTTGAAAATGTTGATGTAACAACGAGTTTAAGGTATGTAAAAAGCAGTTGATGATAAGTGTGGCTGCACATATGCAAGGAGATCAAGGCTAGAATAATAGATCTGAAAGTCATCTGCATAAAGATGTGAAATTGCCAAGCAAAATGCAGAATTCTATGCTCACAATTTCCATTTTGGTACTTATAGCTTTTAGGTTTCCTATTCTATGTCAAAATAATGATGTCTTTTTATATCATTCACTATGTGATGAGTATGATTAGTATAAATTAGTCTCCCAGAAACTAGGTGAATTGATAACATTTAATAATCTAAACTTTTCAAAATTGAGAAATGGATAGTGGTAGAAAAATTGAAAAGTTTGATGTGCTCATGAAGTGTGCTGGGATAGCATACATTCTTTTCTTTGATAGACTGGAGCACACTGTCTATTAATGGGATAGTTCTTTGAGAAGGGGGGACCTATGCAATGAATAGAAAACAAAAAAAGGAATGGGCTTAAGCTGCTATAATAACCAGAAAGTCTGAATCATAAGATACTTCAGAGATCATTTAATTCAGCTTCACCCAATTATGAATCTCATAATTGACCAGATGAAATCCCTTCAAACTACCTATAGGTCATTTTAATCATTTAGCAATGAATTTCAATAGAAAATGAAAAAAAAAGCCTGAATTGAGCCCATAATGAATAGCCAATGTTCTTGAAGCATTCCCAAGAATTAAACCACTCAGTTTTTGCACAAAGATCTTCAAGAACTGGGATCTAAGTAGTAGTGGGATGGTTAGAATGCTGGAAAACTTTGGTTCAGATTCTACCTCTGATACCACCTTTGTGACCCTGGGTAAGAGGTTCTCTGAATCTGTTTCTTCATCAGTAGAACAGGTGCTTTAGGGTGATGACAATGGCAGAAAAGAGAGTATGTATGAGAGATGTTACAAAGGCCTCTAATATGTACCTCATAGGACTCCCAAATGAGATTCAAATGAGATAATATTCCTAAATCACTTTGAAAACTTTAAATTGAATGACATTTCTATCAGTCAGTATTATGATTGGATAGAAATAACTGATAGAAAGTCTTTCTTTATGTTGTCCAAATCCACTTCCCTTTAACTTCTTCCTATTAGCCCCTATTCTTCCCAGGGGGAACAAGAATAATGAGCCCAAACTCTCTTGAACTTGACAGTCCTTCAGATTCATGAAGTCATCAATCATGTTTCTTTTCACCAAGAGAAAAATCCTTAGTTCCCTTACCCTATTCTTATCTGGTATTCTTTTGAGGTATGAGGGATATTTAGCCATGAGAATTTGTTTAATTAGAATGGGTTGCCAAGAAAATTTGTGTCATGACCATCTCTTGAGCACTGTAAGAGTACAGTGTGTATCATGTGTAAATAATATCTAATTTCTTACAGTCTCATTGAGGGAGTACAGAAGCGAGAATCTGGGGCTCAAAACTTAAAAAAGCTGATGTCTAAAAACTTGTTTTAATATATAATTGGGGAAAAAATAAAATATTACATTAAAAAAGTGTGTAAATGGAAGTCCCAAAAATTTTAGTAGAATTTTAAGGTTCAATGAATATGTATGTATGTGTAGATATGTGTATGTGTGTATATAGCTGTGCAGAAGCCATCTAATCCAAATCCACCAAAACCATGAATTTCATAATTGACCAGTTGACATCCCCTTTTCTGAGGCTCAGTTTCTTCATCTGTAGAATGGGTATACTTCAAATTCTATATCTGTCATTGTAATCATTTAGTAATGCATTTTGATTGAAAATGAGAAAGCACCAATTGAACCCATAATGGATGAGGTATTATATACATTTACACCTGTGTGTGTGTGTGTGTGTGTGTGTGTGTGTGTGTGTGTGTGTTCCTAGTCAGATCACTTTGTGATGATGGACAATTTGACATTGCTAAGGACTTTGATGTTAAGAACTTACTGTCTTTTCTGAGTTTTCAGTAGCAGTGGTTGCAAGAGCTGTTTCTAGGCTGCCTCTCCACAAGATTTGCCTCCCAGGAGGATGGCTGCAGGCAATGGGTTGAAAGAATGGATTACTGTTGCCAAGGCTTTTGGGTTAAGAGTCCTTGACTGTCTCTTATCAGTGACTGGACACTGGTTGTGGTGGTGTGATTTTGACCTGCCTGGCACATGCTGTCTACCTAATCTCCCTCAGAGGGCATTGCTGTTTCAGCTGGCTTGGTTTGCCTGCTGTGGGTGTAGCAGTTGGTTGAGGCAGCTGACCTTTTCTCCACAGGAGTCATTTCCCTGAAGATGCCTGAGAGCACCAGGTTGGAAGTAGGACTGGTAGACTGGTATTTGCTGCCACTAACAAAGATTTCTGTGTCTATGGGTTTATTGATTTAGGTTAGGTAGCAATTGTAGTTCATGGTGATGAAGGTGGGCCCCTTTCCTACTTTTGATTTCTATCTTGGTTGCAGGATTGGATTAAAAGCAGGTGTTATGGTTTGAGGGTCACTGCTATTGACAATGTTCTAGGGTTCAGAGCCCTGGATAGTCTCCATCAGTATCTGAGGGTGATGATGCTCAAGATTCTGGTTATGGCTCAACTTGTCTTAACTACATTGCCTCTCATCTCCCTCAGACAGATTAGAAAGCAGGGACTATAAAGTATAAAAGTTGTGTGTGTATGAAATTTAACTCTTGACTTTTTACTAGCACAGTCACAGAATAAAGGAAAGTGATTTGGACTATGTCTGGGACACTAAGCAATTTTTTTTCATCATACTTAATAGGCTGACTACTTATTTTTGAATCCTGAAAACTGGAGCTGCCTGAATGATCTTGCCCCAAATAGTTAAATCAACTGGTTTTTCAGTGCCCTTTCCCTTGGCACCACATCAGTTCCTTTGGCTTGAATTTGTCTCACCTGAGCTCATGTTCTCAGAACACTAAGATTGCTCAATATCAGTAATAATGTCTGGAGATCCAATCATAAGGAACCAGAATTCCCCAAATTTGGCTAACCCAAAACATGAAAAGAAAAAACAGCCATCAAAATGACATTAGTACTTCTCAAGTCACCCCAATTTTCTTTTTCCTCTCAATATTTTATTCTGAAAATTAGATTCTAAGTTAGTTAAAGTAAGAATCAAAGTTTCCCAAGTACTAGTATATATCTAAATGTATATAGCAAAGCCAAACTATAGATAGAACTATTTAGGATGACAGTCAGGATAGACATAAACTGCCTAATCCCAAAAAAGTTTGATAGTTTTGTAGAAAATAGGTGTTGCATCAAAGCAAATTAAATTATGTGATCTATAGTCCAAAGATAACAACAGCTTACCATTCTATAGATTTCTTCTCAAGAAACTCCGTGTGCTATTGACATTATCTCATTGATCTCTTTACTATACTTGCAAAGTAATTGAGGTTCAACTACTATCTTCATTTTACAGGTAATTTTCATGTGAAATAGAGGTTAAATGCTAGATTTCATCCCCTGCTGAAATTTGAAGTATCTGCTTGGATTGTAATAATGTATTTATTAGCAACTCTGTAAATTTGACTGTTGCATTTTTCAGAGTTTGTCATTGGAGATCACAGAATCTTCAGATATTAAATTTGGAAAGGATCTTAAAGACCATCTTTATGCCCAAATTTTGTAGCTGAGTAGTCTGTCTCCCAGGTAGATAAAGCAGCTTGCCCAAGGTAATGTGCTGAAAGAATGGCAACATTGAAGAGGCTTAGACTTGGATTTTCTTATTGGGGAAAAGAATAAATTCCTACAAAAATAGTGATGACTTGTTCATTAGGAAAGGCATCCATGAATAGATTCAATTTAAAGTTATTGATTTAAAGTCAATACCCCTGAAACTTGTCTAAGCTATAGTTATGACCATTTATATGAATAATGAGACCTGAAAAATTGTGGAAGGGAAGTAGCAGAAATGAAAGCATGGTAAACTGCAGAAACTTGTAGGATTGAATGCATTGCTGTCTCTTGGGATTAATGATCAAGACCACTTATATTAGTGCTCTCCCTCCCCTTCCTTCCCCTATCCCCTGGGGATCCTCCCTTGGCTCCCTTGGTTAATTTATAGAAATTTGAAACTGCTGTCCCATGGATGACCTTGCTAAGCTATTTCCTAATGAGCCTCTCAATCCCAGTGGCTCAACTCATGTCTCAGCATCCCTGGAGTGCGGAAGCCTGGGGATCAGAGGAGTTGATAGATGGAAACCCCTTAAGGACCAGCTCCTTCTCAACCTCAGAACCAAATGGCAAAATTGTTGATTTCTCTGAGCATCAAGCGTCACATGGAAAATCCTTTCAAGTTTCCTGTTTGGAAATAAGGGGCATCTGCCCAGCTCCTTGAATTACAATGCAAATAACATCAGGAGAAAAAGAAAAAGAGAGAGAGACAGAGATTCTTCATGCTGACTGACAGCATACTTAATTGTGGAATACATTCTGTTAACCAGCTGCTGGTTAAATTAATGCTGAAAAGACTCTCACTAGCCCTGCTGGGCTCTATCTTCATGCCTTTGAGGTATTTTAGCATCAAGAGCTCCCTCCCTTAAGACAAATTTATTACCTCATTAGCACCAAAGTTAGAGCTATAGGGTGTTGTGGATGTTGTGACTAGATAAGCAAGATGAGAGGGACTGACCTAATCAAACCATTGTTGCACGTTTACCAGTCATATCAAAATTCAATTTGATTGATTCTGAAGGATTCAAAATCAAAATATGGCTTACACTCATAGTCTTATAATCAAAAACAACCTCAGAAGTCATAGTTCAGTCCTTGCCCAAAATGGATTCCCATCAAACTGGATATTCAGTAGACATCTTAAACTCAACTTATCCAAAACTGAACTCATCATCTTTCCCCCTAAGCCTTCCCCATTCCAAACTTCCCTATTACTGTAGAAAGCACCACTATCCTTTCTTTCTCTAAGACTCACAACCAAGGAGTCATCTTTGACTCCTCACTATCTCTCACCCCCAAATTCAATTTGTTTTCAAGTCCTCTCAATTTCACCTTCTCAAAATTTCTTTTCTCTGCTCTGATACTGCTACTATCTTGATCAGATCTTCAATGACTCACTACTAGGCTGCTACAAGTCTGTTGGTGGGTCTACCTAACTTTCTCCAATACACTATCTTCCATTCAGCCGCCTAAGTGATTTTTCCTAAAGCACAGATCCTACCATGTCAACCCCTCACTAGACTTCAACCAATAGATAAACTCCAGTGATACCTCAAGAATGAAATGCATCAACAAAATGTGCTTTATGTGACATTCAAAACCATTCTTAACATACTCCCTTCTTCCAACTTCCCAGTTTTCTGGTATACCTTTCCAGTCTTATCCCATTTCCTCATCTCTCACTCCTGGCTTCCCTTAACTACCTTTGGATCCTAAAATCCCATTTTCTACAGAAAACCTTGAAATAACTAGAGTTGAGTTACTTACCCAAGGTCCAGCCTCAAAGAGTTACACAAAGGTAATAATTGTCTGAGGTTGGATTTGAACTCCGATTTCTAGACTTTCGTTTGTGAGATGGACTAAAGCGATGCTATTCAGCCTCTGCCTGGAGACTACTGGTGAATGATAGCAAGGTAATACTGCAGATAGGATATTTGGTTTGGACCTATTCCTTAGACATTAACTGATCATGTTTCCCTGAGTAAATAACAATTGTCTTCAGCTTCAGGTTTCTCAGATATAAATGGGGATATTTAGAGTACCTAGGTGAAACAGTGGATAGAATTCTAGGACTGGAATCAGGAAGACTATTCTTCCTCAGTTCAAATCTGGTTTTAGATAACTTACTAGCTATGTGACCCTGAGAAAGTCACTTTACCCTGCTTTTCTCAGTTTCCTCATCTGTAAAATGAGTTGAGGAAGGAAATGGTAAATGACCAGTTTTTTTTTGTTTATTTTTTTTTTTGCCAAGGAAACCTCAATTGTGGTCCTGAAGAGCTGAACATGACTGAAATGACTCAAAATAACAAATAAGAACCCATATTTCAAAGGGCTTCTTTAGTGCCCCAAAGTCACACAGCTAGCAAGAACCATAAGCTTGATTTGAAACTAGGTCTTCCAAGTACAAATATGGTGCTCTTTCTACATTACCATCTTCTCATTGTACTGGCGAGTTATTCAACCAATAATCAGTAAAGTGTTAACTATGTTCCTGGCATTGGAAATACAAACACAAAGGTGAATATTTCTGGCTTCATTGAGCTCATATTTTCCTGGATGGAAGGGGAAAATATAGGTAGGCAGAGGTTAAATTTATTGAGTAAAATAACAGAACTAGAGATTGGAAGAGACTAAAATTTACATCAACTATTGCTCAGGCTACTGATTTTTTTTCCATCACATCATGCTTGATTTGCTGATGCTAAGGTGAGGGAATATTCTCACAGACTGACTGTTTTTCTTGAAAGCTTGCTTGGTAAATTCTCATCAAACTCTAGCTCTAGGGTTGAGAGAACCACAAGAGAGTAGTTCCCAGGGAGGCAGGGAATTTGGTGGGGGGGGAAGCAAGCTAACAAAGGGGATAATTTCTTCAGGGTCTAGCTAAGGCAAATAAGAATGAGTAAACCAGATGGAAATGGAGAAATATGGGGGAATGTTGCAGGAATAGGAGAGCCAGCTGAAAGTAGAGACCAGTGAAAGTGGTTTTTGATGACTTTCACAAAATTAATGGAAACTATCAGAGTAATAGAGATACTTATAGAAAGAACAAGTTGGGTAATGTAGAATGTCTTGAGGACATTACCATCCAGTCTGCAATATAAATTAAAATTGATTTTAAAAAAGTATATGAGTATGTCTGTGTGCTGTGTGTGTGTGTATGTGTGTGTGTGTGTGTGTGTGTGTGTGTGTGTGTGTGTGTGTGTGAGAGAGAGAGAGAGAGAGAGAGAGAGGAAATGTTTTATGTCTCTGGTGCTTATTATATATTTTCTCAGATCATGACCACTCAACCATTACCACCAAAGGAAAAAAAACACTAGAAATATTTAGATGAGGCACTACTCCAGTTATTGAATTTTTATTCTTATTATTTGTTTATTGTGAGTTCAACCAAATTTGAAAAAAGAGCAGAGGACCAAAACCACAGGGGAAAACTTCCATCATTCAATACAACAAATAATCAAATTAAAGAGTTCTTGTCCTCAAGGAATTTATATTTAATTAGAGCTATATAACATAAAGTATAAAAATGATAGCATGATGAAGGGAAGAGAACTATCTTGGCCTTTACAAATATTAAAAGCTACTGAATTGAAACCATGACTCATATAATCAAAGTTTTAAAGCAAAGAAGAACTTTAGAGAATATATAACCTCCCTCAATTTACAGCTGAGGAAATGAAGACCCAGTTGCTCTGCTAAAGCAACTCACCCCTAAAATACCCATATACTGACAGCACCAGGATTTGAACCCAAGTCCTGGTACTCCATTGATAGTGATATTTATACTATTACTAATATGCATTTAGGGTTATCTCAACTATTATAACTTTGCCGTCTCAATCAAACTGAGACCTGAGAAAGACCTTAGCTTAAAAAGGCCAAGGTCTTCCACTACATACAGGGTCATCTCTATTGTCTTGATCCATATCTGACCACTGAACCCAGATGACTGGGAGGAGAAAGTTAGTCTGCTGACTTTACATAGCACCCCCTTCCTCAAATCCAAGTCACTTGCATGGGAGACATCACATCATCCATGCGAAGATACTCTTCCAGAATGAAGGACAAACAACAACAATGACTTGGAAACAAAGCAATATTTGTGCAAGCGCAAAGTAATTTTTCATCTTCCTCCTTGTTTCTGTATGGACAATGTCATGAAAGTGAATCAGTTCATTTTTTAAAATTCATTGAAGTAAATGCTCTTTTGACTGGAAGGACAATGCCCTTCCGTTTGGGCATTATTTGATTTTTTAAAACATATTATTATTAAACTTATTTTATTTTTAATTTTAAAACAAGCACTTCCATAACATAGTATAATAAAGGTTCCCTTAACTTGTCTCTTATTTTACATATGAGGAAACTAAGGACCAGGGAGATTGAAAATTGTCCAGGTTCATAGAGAACAAAACCAAGAGTTTAACAAATAACTACTGTGTACCAGGCTATTATCTCATTTGGTCTTCTCAACAAGCATGTACAATAGGGGTGGTACTGCTCATTTTGTAACTGAGGAAACTGGAAGTAGAGAGAATTTAAATGACCTGTCCAGGATTACACAGATAGTGTGCATCTGGGGATGAATTTTAACTCAAATTTTCCTGACTCCTGGGCCAATGCTCTTTGTCTGTAATGTGCATCCTCCCTCACACTCTTCCTGGGGATTATATTCACTTTTGTAGGGTAAATTATTCTTGGTTATATGAGCATATCCTTTACCCTTTGGAATATTGTGACCACTATTCCAAAGGCACAGCCTCTCATATAGTAGTAGTTGTGACTAGTATGCAGTATTCTATCAATTCTATCAAGAAGAAAGGAGGGAGCTGTGTTGCTTTTACCTCTTCTCCAAGAAGAATGCTTCCCTTGTGACTATATGTTGTTTTCCTCGCTTTTTATATTGTTTCCATTTACATTCTTGTGTCTTTTTTATCCTATTGTTTCCGGGTTCAACTTTTCCTTCTCTTGTCCCTATGTCTTTGCCATGAGGGCCACTTTTAAGTTTCACCTCTTAGAATTCCTGGTTCCCCTTTAGAATTAGCTCCAGCACCCACTTCTGAAAGTAGCCTATCCTGGGAACTCAGCTAGTGTCTTTTCCTTCTAAACCTACCTTCAGCTAATTGCTTTCTGCATGTACAGTGAGGCTGTCCCCACACTCTGGAAGTGTTGTGGTGTGGTTTAAAGGAAGGAAAAATTGTAATCTCTAGCCTCTTCTCCTCCTACTACCCTTCTCCAAGGGACATTTTATTTCTTTCTGGGAGGAGAAGTAGGAGGTTTGGACCAGGCATTTGGCCCCTCAGCTTTCCTCAGAGAGAGAAGGGGTATGGGCTAAAATCTTTCTGCTCCTATAAATGTTGTTAGTCTACTGGACTAGATTAATGGGTTTCAAATTTCTCTTCATTAGTTGGAGGGAGGAGGAGGAGCTTTATAACCAAAGCTAGACTCCCTTCCCAACAAATATCAGTTTCACAATAAACACACATATGAAGTAGCAAAGAAACCCATTTATCCAAGCAGATAGCAAAATAGAAATCAGAGAAAGTGTACTTGGAGAAAATATGCCAGACAAGGTAGAGTGAAGGAGCTCTCCCATTGGGAATGAGGTACTTCAGTTCTACCAAGATAGGGAGGAGTTGATCTTACCCCAAGGGAATTCCCCAAAGTCTCTGGGAAAATTAGTTTCTCTTGGATCAGTTTCTTCCTTTTCAGTTAAAAAAGACAACTTTTTCAAGAGTTGGACTGGATGAATAACCTACCTCATAGAATTTGCTTTGGGGGAACAGCGAGAATAAAAACAAGGAGAGTGATTTCCAAAATATCCTATTGAAAGTTTCAAAAAAGAGAAAGGGTAACTAGCCACTGTTAGTTTCAATAACCCAAATGAAAATGGGGTTCAGAGTAGGCCTTGCATTGATTAAAGGTAAAGAATCCTAAGACCACCGAATTGGATAGTATTAGTACAAGTGACCCTGCCTAGGTCCCATGTCTCTATGAATCAAATTGCAAAGGATTGAAAATAGCAGTCCTGGACAGCCTGGCAATAGAAATGAGTTAATATCAATGCTAATCCCAAAACTGAGAAGAAAGCTCAAAATTCTAGAATAGAGATTCCTAACCTTGACTTAATGTTTTTTGACCAACTTCCTTGTGAAATAAAAGTTCCAGTGTTTAGTACATGGTAGACATTTAATAAATGGTTGTGGAATTGAATTTTATAGAGAGACCTTCAATTCCTGAATTCCTGGTAGCCTTGTAAAATGTAGTTTGTTTTTTTTAATATACTTAAACAAAGTAGAACACAGAGTAATTCTATTGAACAATCTTGACCTTGAGGGCAGAAAAAGAGAATGCATCTCCCTCCTTTTTAAAGAGGGGTGGGGATTGGGGGGACTATGGGTAGAAACTATTATATTTGCATGCAGATAATTCCACTACATTAAGTGGTTTTCCCCCCTTCTCTTCTCTCTCTCTCTCTCTCTCTCTCTCTCTCTCTCTCTCTCTCTCTCTCTCTCTCTCTCTCTCTCCTCCTTCCTTCCCTCCTTCCTTCCTTCCTTCCTTCCTTCCTTCCTTCCTTCCTTCCTTCCTTCCTTCCTTCCTTCCTTCCTCCCTTCCTTCCTTCCTTCCTTCCTTCTTTTTACAAGGGAAGTATGACTCACTGGGTGATTTGCAAATGACTGTGTTGCAAAACATCAGTAAAATTAAATAAAAAAAAATAGAGTTTGTCTTTAGCCCAAAGACATACTAATATGCCCTAGTGAATTCAAGGGTTGAAATTCTCTGCATTTTAAATTATTTCTTTTTCATTTCCTTCCATTACTTCAAAAATCACTGAAGAGCTTAATTTCTGGAAAGATCCATGCCAGTGACTAGAGTTTTCAACGACCAGAATGAAAAGATGTTCTTCAGTAAAAATTAAGGGAAGTGGACAAAGTGTATCTTTTGTGCTTCTCCTTCTCTCCAGGTACACCTGTCTATTATCATTACATTTCCTCTAATAAACCCAGAACCTTGAATCTGGATGTCCCATTTGTCAGTTAGTGAATAAGTACTTACTTATTAAATTCCTATTATGTGCCTGGTCTACCAGGACTTTCTTCCAAACTGCTAAGTCTCCATGTCTTTCAGTCCCTTTACACTAATAAAAGCATTTGTCTTGTGCCCACTTTCTAGTTTATGAAAGTATCTATTGCAATATGAACTTCACTTTGTTGGATCCTGATTTTATTAGCTTCAGTGATTTTGGAGTATGCTAATTAAAATGACTTGTGAACCAATTGTTAAATTTTCAATTTACACCTTGGAAATCAGCAACTCTTAGAATCAGGGCATCATTGATTGTTTTACTGAACTTCTAGATTTAAGAAGACTATAGAGAATGTTTATGATGTAGATCAAATTTAAAGTGAGTCAATTGTACTTTTTTCCCCTCTCCCAGCTAGGGGCCTCTAGGTTTTCTCATCCTATAGAATTCATGTCCTTGTCTTTCTATTAGTTCTTTTATTCTTCTATAAAGAATATGTTCAGAGTTGAAATCTTAACTCTGATATTCTCAGAATCATGTGAGAAAACCTATACATTTCTTATCCCTGAAATTCTTTTTTATAAATTCAGGGACTGACCCTGAATTGAAAATTGTATGAACTTTCAGATGAGTAAATTCCTTCCTCCAATGAAGGACAACACCTTTTCTAAAAATTAGAGTCCTTTAGGGTTGTCTAGAGCAGTGGTGTTCGAACCCAAATAGAAAGGGCAGCATATTAATGGCATTATCCATATTGTATTGCATTTTTCTTTATTTTGTTAAGCATTTTTCAATTACATTTTTTCTTTGGGATTATTTTTTTCTATTACAAGTCAATATAATTTTTAAAGTTTGTTTTAATTTTAGGTTTCAGATTCTCTCCCCATCTACCAATGAGAAGCAATTTGAAATAGTTTATACATGTGCAGTCATACCAAACATATTTCCATATTAGTCAAGTTGTGGATTCCAATTCCATTTTGATCAGGTTTCCATCTGGGAGTTTGTACACTGGCACCTCTGATCTGGTTAAAGGTTTAGTGACTTGCCTTAGGTCCTACAGCCAGTGTTTGAGGCAAAACTTGAACCAAGCTTTTCCTGGCTTCAGAGAAACTTCTCTTTCCACTATACCACAATTGTCTCTTTTTGGTCGTAAGTGTTCTAAATGATCATAGGTCCTGCATTTTCAACTGTCTATGGGACATCTTCATCTGAATGTTCCACAGACATTTCAAACTCAATATGTTCAAAGTAAATATTATTATTTTTCCCCTCAAACTTGTATTCTCTGTTTTCCTACCATCCTATTTCCATTCCACCTTCCTTCTAGTCATCTTGCTCTACATCCTTGCAACCATTCTCAATAGTTCACCTTCACTCACCTCCTCTCCTTCCCATCAGTTGCCAAGGCTTGTGGATTCTCTTTCTTCTCTTTCCTTCCCTCCATTCACATCCAAACTACCTAGGTCCAGGTTATATCATCACCACCTGTCTGGATATCACAAAAGTCCCTGATCATTCTTCCCCTTCTTTAGTTCATTATCCATGCAACGGCTGACATTCCTAAGAAACAGATCTAATCATGTCATTGCCTGCTCCAGGGCATTTCTTTTAGCCTCTAAATTACAAAACAAACTGCTCTTTATGTATCCAGAGGATGTTAACAATATGAATCTATCCTTCCTTTTGAAAGTTAGTACTGACTACTCTCCTTCAACCATAGTTTTTCAGCTAAAATGAATAACTTATTCTTCCATATACAAAATGTTCCCATTCTTGGTGTTATCAGTCCCTTGGCACAGAGACATGGATAGGATTCCCCCTTTATCTTTAAGTATTGCTGGCTTCCTTCCTTCAAGCAACATCTGCAAAAAGTGTATCCTGATACTCCATCTTACTAGTGTCTTCTTTCACCCACTGAAATTATTTTGTATCTAATTTTTAAGTATTTGTGTTTGCTTTTTCTATATATTCATCTTTTCTTCTTAATAGAGTAAAAATTCATTGAGGATACAGATTATTTTGTCTTTGCCTTCATAACTCTCACTGCCTAGCACAGTACACAGAGAAGTTTAATAAATGCTTGCTGAATGAATAAGAAGAATGAATGGAAGTTAGGGTCATTAGATCTAGAGTTTTAAGGAAACTTAGGAGTCATTGAGCATGCCCCTTTACTTTATAGGTGAGGAAACTTAGGTTCAGAAAGGTCAAATTGATACTTTTAAGCTACTTCCTACCTATGAGTAAGTCTAATGGCATCTGTCACACTTACATGTGTGACTTATTGATATATTACCTTTTCCCAAGGTGATTTTTTACCGATTTAAGGATAAGTTCTTTATCTGAAGAGGTAAAGAGAGGACAGAGTTGTATCTCTTGAAAAATGTTCAAGGGGAGGGGAATGAGGAGAGTTGGAGATGGTAATGAACAGGCTTATATGTCTATAATACCTATTTTTTCAGGTTTTCATCTCCTAATAGTCTACTTCACTCAAAGAGAAAGATGTGCTCAAGCAATGATTGCCATATGCCAGAATGGCTTTTCTGTGTTTTGTTGTTCCCTAGTCTCTCAGTCATGCTGATTGAATGGCATTCAGAATAAGAATAAAATTTCCTCCAAGACAAAATGTGCTTTCCAAGGAAATCAGCACAATTTGCACAGATCATGTAATTTTTCTTTAGAACATCCTTAAGGGAAAGAAAGGGAGAACCTAATTGTGAAATCTCAATAAAAGAGGAATGAAAATTTAAAAGACAGAGAGGTAAAGTGAATTCTTTTTCAATACCACATTTTATGTCCATTAAGAATAGAGCCCAGATTTGTTTTTTGTTCTTGGAAGCAGCTTGGTATGATGGAAGGAACATTGACTAGGACACTGATTTCTCCTCTCAACTCTACTATTGACAAGTGGAGACTGAAGAAGTTACCAAAGCAGATGTATTGGAGATGAGTACTTAAAAGACTGCTTGGGTTTGTTCTTTTTGGTGGATTGTATAGAGCATGTGCAGATATTCCTAGCCTGGTTCAAATTTAACATGTATAATTTAGTGGAGCCATTTATTAGCTCTGACCAGTTGAGGAACTGTTAGTGTGTAGTGATAAAGAAAAATCTTCTGATGGTTTGAAAGCCAGAAGGATTGATGGGTCGTTATTGTCTGAGCTAATCCTGGGTTTACATACAAAGAAGATAAGCTGAATCTCCTGCCCTTTTTGCTTCTTTTTTTTCTCCTCACGGGGAAAAATGGATTTGTCCTCTCTCCCCATGAACCTTCTATGTACTGAAGGGGGGGGAGTCCCACTTTTTGCATATTGTTTTAAAACTACAAGTATTTCTATGCCATTTCAATCAATTCCTTTTCTAAAACAATAACGATTCTACAGTGTTAGTCTAAGCATTCTACTTAAAACATTCAAGGAATGATATTATGAGTAAGGTGCCCAATGAAGAAATTTTTACAATAGAATGAACATTTATTAAGTGCTTCCTGTGTACAAAGCACTGTTTTAGGTGAGAAGGGCTAACAAAGTAAAATTAAAACAGATATGTTTGTCTTCCTGAACAGCCTCTTCTTTTTTATTTTTATAAGATAGTGATTTCCAAACTTTAATCATGTTTCTTTCAATAAAAATGTTGACCACAGTATTTATTTTTAAATTATGTATATTTAAAACTCATAATTATGTATACTGTAAAACTTACATACATATTTTAAAAAAGAATGAGATGAAAATAAAAAAAAAACTAGGTTTTAGAATCTATAGGGAAGCACTGGAGCTTACTGAGTAGAAATCTTTAATAGGTTTCAGTTTGAATGAAGTGAACTCCCATTGAGTGACAAAGGTTAGGTAAGAAATGAGGCAGAGAAGGAGCTCTATTATCAATTTAAAAAATCAACATGGGAAGGGAAGATTCTCAGGATTTCTGACCAAAACAGAAACAATTGTTATTTACATTCACTCTGAGGGTCCAAACAAAGACTAAGCTGGACTTTGACCTGAGACATTGTTGATCCATCAATGAGAACCAGATTGATTGGGGTTTAAGGTCTGTTTTTTAAGAAAGAAATCTAGTGCAAACTCCAAGATATCTTTGAGGAGAAGTGGAAGGGAAAGGGAAAGAGAAACAGAGAGAAAGAAGGTGCAGCTAGGTGGCCCAGATAGAGTACTGGCCTTAGAGTTAGGAGGACCTGAGTTCAAATTTGAACTCAGACACCTAATAATTGCCCAATGGTCTGAACTTGGGCAGGTTACTTAACCCCACTGCCTTACAAAAAAAAAGAGAAAGAAAGGAAGGAAAGATAGGGAAAGGGAGGAAGAAGGAAGAAATGAAGAAAGAATGAAATAACAGAAAGACAGAAAAAAGAGAGTAGAGACTGATATATTTTAGGAAAAATTTGACAGCTAAATGGGCAATGGGAGGGGATGGGAGAGACTTGAGAAAGGGAGACAAACTGGAAAACTATAAACTAAGTTTTTCTATTATCAATATTCACATCAGCTACAAAGGACTTATGAAGGAAGATACGAACCTTCAGAGAAATAACTGATAGGTTTATATAAGTATAAATATACACACATTCATATACACATGCATATACACAGATGTATGTGAATGAGTCAAATCGTATTTTCTAGTGGTGGGGGTGGGGAGAGAGGGAAAAAATTTGGAACTTAAAATGTAACAAAAATAAATGAATTTTTAAAAATATTAACAAACAAAAAGAAGCCAGGCTTTGTACCTCTGATTATGCAAATGTCCACCTGTTGTCAGGGTTGAAGGCAGAGAAGATGGGACAAAAATGTAATTAATTTAAATTCTACTAGAAATTACACTGCATAGTCTTGAGATAGGGCTACCAATTCTAATTGATGTTGATCCAAGATAAAGAGGTTATGATAGGGGCTGCTAGGTGGCATAGTGGATAAAGCACCAGCCCTGGAGTCAGGAGTACTTGAGTTCAAATCTGGCCTCAGACACTTAATAATTACCTAGCTGTGTGGCCTTGGGCTAGCCACTTAACCCTGTTGCCTTGCAAAAACCTAAAAACAACAAAAAAAGAGGTTATGATAGATGGAAAGCCTTTAGGAAAGATGCAAGTATGGCAAGAAATCATCCTATTAGCTAGGCACATTTGAGATTACTTAGACCAGCTAGTATTTGGAATAGAAAATATGGCTACACAGATATTTGGTAGAGGATGGGTCTATTCAAATCTGCCCTAGATTAGAATTTGTGCTGAATTTGTGCATTTTTCTACATAAGTTGGGTTCTTGAAGCCTATTAAGTCTATAATTATGGTTGAGATGGCCTGACTCCAAAGTAATGTGTGGAAAATGCTCATGGAATACTGTGTTCAATGTATTAGTTTTTAGTCTCCTTTTTTCCTTTTATTATCCATTCTGAGTTTTAGTTTCTATGATAGCAGAACAACAAGTTAGTTATAATTATTTGTAATATGAGAATAAATAAGATTGAGAGCCTCCCTTATAAGTAAAGTACAAGAAATTTACTACACTTTAGTAGATGGACTTTATTTTTGACTGTTTTCAAATGAGTTCTGATTAGTTGGAATTGCCAAATGAGAAAAGTTTAGGTAAGTGAAGTATAACCATACTAGAGTGCTTTCCACAAAAGTATGCTTTTCAAACTGTTCTTTGTTCAGTTGCTCTGGAGAATGGTGGTTATTATATAAATGATAAACATCACATATTTGTTTAACATTTTATAACTGATATATACAATTTCACTTTATAGTCAAGATTATTCTTTTAGGCAATGCAAACATTGGTATATCCATTTTATAAATGGAAAACTGAGTCTCAAAAATCATTGTTATTTGTTCCAGATCAAAGATTTATTCGATATCAAAGTTAATCCTAAGGCTAGGGCCCCCATCTTCTGAATTCTAATTCTGGGTATTTTCCTAACTAGGAAACTTCCAGATACAATTACCTGGTTTTCTAATGGTACAAAGTGGGACAAACCCAGAAGACAATTGGTCATTTTCTTTGAATTTTTCTAGCTCCATCATCCTTTTCCATGTATGGGGAAGGAGTGATATCAAATCCTTCATTCTGGAAACTTTGGCAGATGGCCTGGCATTGTGGTTTTTTCCCCCTGCCTGCCTTTTGGATGGAGATAGAGCTGTGCAATTGGTAATGAGCTCAGTTATTTAGGGAGTTATAATTAGGCCTCAGTAGGCCTTTCTAATTGATATGGTAAAAAGGGTGATTTAAAAATGACAATTTCATTCAACAATTGTCCTTAAAAGCTTTCTCCTAAAAGAGTAAAAAATAGTCACAGCAACATGTGTAGAATTGCCTACTTCAACATGGTTATTCTCAGAACCCTATAATTAAACAAATCTGGGTCATAATTCCATGGACATATTGTGCCCCATGTCTTCTGTGAGTAATTGTTTGGGGGGAAATCTGTGGTAAATCCATATAGATCCTATTACTCTATCTTGACTGAGATCCTGTATTCTTCTATTGGGGACCATGGTCTGTCTAGGAAATAAGTCTCTTCTGTCCCCAGGAGGATAGCATGGGGACTTGTTTTGTCTAAACTACATGCACACCTCAGCAGCTAGCAACATGCCCTGCAAACAACAGGTGCAAGATATGTTTGGTATCTTTTTAGTATTTTTTAGCCAAGATACATCTTGGTTAAAAGTTTACATCTTCCTACTATCTCTATACATTTAAGACAAAACATAGTATGCCTTTCCATAAAGATTTTCACAGAGTCAAATCTCTTTTGCCTAGTTTCATTGGGATGAGAACTTGTTAGTTCTATAAGTAAACCCTTAGGGATCTATCAATTTACTGTCAGTTTCTATCATTATTTATCTCTTACAGATTCGTTCAAGATCTGTGTTTGGATCTTATTTTCTTCCCTCTTCTTGCTTTTCTTCCTTCTCCTTCTCTCATTTCTTCACCTCCTTGTCCTCCTTCTTTCCTTTATCCTTTTTCTCCTTCCTTTTATCATCCATTCAATAAATATTTACTAAACACATTAGGCAAAGTACCATGTTAGGCATTGGTAGATATTGTTAGAAAAACAAAAAGTGCTCAGCTCTCAAGGATCTTTTGCTCTACTGGAAGAGGCAGAAGGGGATACATTAATATTAACTACAAACTATATGTATATATAAATTGATTTCAAGACAGCTTGAATGTTAGGAATGAGGGAGTAGGGAGAAGAAAGTATGAAGAGCCATGCTTGGAAATTAGCACCTGAGATATCTCATTAAGAAAGCCATGAGTTTCTAGGAGGTAGAGGTTAGGAAGGTACCATATCATGAATATGTGGTACCACTTGTGCAAAACCATTGAGAAGACAGAAAATCATCTATAAGGAACTGTTCACAGACTAATATATGGAATGTATTAAATGAAAAAAAAATTCTAGAAAAAACAGATGGGAGTCAAATTAGGAAATGCCTTGATGGCAGTCTCCTTTTTCTCCTACTTTTATACCTTGAAATAAAATTTCATCAGTGTTAACCCTCCTATTGACACTGATTACAAACCATCCTTGACTTGTTAAGCTCCCTGCAATAGTTGCGATGGACAAAAATACCTGGTACTCAGCTTTCTAGTGGTGAGGATCTCCAGACTCAGGAAAGTTGATATAGACAAAAGTTATAGAGTCACTATGCCTTTCTAGAATGGCATAGGACTTGCAATAAGTTCAGTTTAAAAAAGCTTGGTAGCATAGAAGCTAAGGTACTGAATCTGGGATCGGGAAGCCAGATTTCAGATAACATATTAGTCAGGTGATTTGAAGAAACTCATTTAACTTCTTTCTGCCTCAGGTTCCTAATCTGTAAAATGGGTATTTTAATAATATATACCAAACAGGTTTGTTGTGAAAACTGAAAGAAATATTTACAAAGTACTTTGTAAGCCTTAAAGCTGTAGATAAATATTAGATTATTATCATTATTATAACTGACATTTGATAGGCATAGCCTTTAGCAGCCAAACACCCTTTCTAAACCATAAATATACATCTGAGTAGGACTTTGGCGGAGTCATCCTCTATTAATCATTTAAACTTCCTAACAACTCAATAAATTTATATTGTTTGCTGTAGTACTTGAAGGTCTCAGATTATTTAACTTCATCCTTCCTACTTATTTATGTCCCAAGCTGCTTTAATGGTTCTTTACTGTGTCAAAATAGGAGTTATCAGCAGTTACATATTTGGTATCTAGAGTAGGTATTATTTATCTTACTTCCATGGACCCCAAAGGGGTCTGCTGATAAATTTTAGCAAAATGTGGAACCATCAACTTGGATGGGAAAAAATACATCTTTATTTTGATCTCAAAATGAAATTTAGCATTTTCTTTATCTAAAAACATGATTCTGAGAGGTGATTCACTAGACTTCTAAATGAATTTCTCTCTCTCTCTCTCTCTCTCTCTCTCTCTCTCTCTCTCTCTGTTTCTCTCTGTCTCTTCTCTGCCTCTTTCCTTCTGTCACTATCTCTCTCTCTCTCTCTCTGCTGTCTCTGACTGTCTTCTTCAGTCTATCTCTCTGCTCTCTCTCTCTCTCTCTCTCTCTCTCTCTCTCTCTCTCTCTGACACACACACACACACACACATCAATGGATAATCAATAGACAAGTACTCATTTGCAGGAAGTCATTGAACCAGAAAAATTGAATTATTGGTGAGAAAAGTCATTAGAGAAAAAGAATGATGAAGGCAAGGAATCTTAGAATTTGAAATACATATCATACTTCTTGTTTATATTTTGTTTTCAAAAAGCACCAAAGATATTTCAGGTGATGTCTTGACTTGGTCATGATTTAAGTGAGCACAAAGTCATCAGTTTCATTCTCTCTTCTAGTCAACAAGTGGCAAGACAAGAGTCAAGATGATTGGTGACAACCCAGAATGCAGTGGATGACCCATCTTTGATTTCTGACCATGCTCTAAGTGCTCCACAGTGCCTTCATAGAGATGGAAACAAATGTTTCATATGCTTGGAATAAATATCCCCTTAACACACCAATGAGTTTGTGGCCTGTTGGTTCCCTCAACCTGGTTTAGCTCATCTTCCTATTGAATGAGACCACTGTGCATTCAACTTGTTGGAGCTACAGGAGAGAGTTGATTGCCACATGGACACTATACAGGAGAAGTTGAGAAGTTAGGCCTCTCTGAACATCCCACACACCCCATGATAACCCCATGTATGTTAATACAGTACAACTTTAAAGAAAGGGTTATGAATTTTTGAATGATTAATTCCATCCCTGAAGTCCTATTCAAGCTTACTCATAGCTTAGAAGTGGCCTTAAGTTCTTAAAGGTTATGCCAGCCCTTCATAGGCTATGGCAAATCTTTTGCCAAGCTGGAAAGGCTGAATATCATTATATTCATCTGGCAAAAGCTTCCTTCCTTTTAATCTTAAAATATCACTGGGTGGATTAGATCCAAAGGTCCAACACAGCCAAGTCAGTTGGGTTTTTGTTTTGTTTGGTTTTATTTCTTTTTCAACCCAGGAAGGCTTTAAATTTCAGAAGCTTTAACAGCTATTGGACTCTTCCAAGGCCTCAGTCTTGCAAAAATTTTAATGAGAGCTACAAAAATTATATTTGACTGTTGAGTTACTATGAAACATGATTGACAAATAAAGAATTCATTCTTCTCCAAATTTGGCATAACAGAATTCATAATGTTAGCTATGGGAGGCACCTTAGAGGCTAGGAGGTTCAACTCATATTTCAGCTAGAATTTCCTTTCCTTTTCCCACTTCATTGTACATTGATCCTCCAAGGGGAAAGACCTTCAGTGAAGTTGGTTTTGCTACCTTATGGTACAGCCTCCACAATTGGACAATTCTAATTATTCTGTAGCTTTTCTTCAAATCAAGTCTAATTCCTCTTTGAAGTTCTGTCTAGTGTTCTTAGTTCTGAACTTTAAAGTCAAACAGAACAAATCCAATCTTTCTTCCATCTGATAGACCTTTAGATACTTGAAGGCAGCTCTCACATCCTTCATAAAACATCTCTACTTCAAGCTGAACAACAACAATTTCTTCACCTATTCCTATATGGTGTGTTTTCAGTGCTTTTTCTATCTTTATTGCCCTCCATTGACCAGGTTCTATCCTCTAAGTGTCCTTCATTATTATTCCTTCCATGTGCATTACTTTGGACAGTTAAGATGTCCGAACATTCAGAAGATGCTTACATCTTTACATTCTTCCTGAATCCATATTATTATTATAAAGACAGTAAGAAGTTTTCATAGATAATCACACAGCATCTTAGTGTTGTTTGGGACCTTGTCCCAAGGCAGATTATGAGTGACATACTTCATGATACTTACTTTATTTAAAGTAAAATAATGCACTGGTGCTATTCTTCTCCTGCAGATTAATAGGATGATATATTTGGAATTATATTTGGGAAGGAGTTGAGAGACCATATAGGTCAATATCTTCTTTTTATAGAAAAGGAAACCAAGTCTCAGAAATTTACAGAATCTCCAATGGTCATCTCATCAAGCCATATTTGTTGAATCCAGGAGAGAACATTATCTGAGGATCTTACTTTTTCATCCTCCTAGAACACATAAAACCTCAAGCTAAGCTAGTATAACATTTATTAGGCAAGAAGTTCGTGCTTTGCCTGAGGGGCAACAAACATATCTCGTACTTACCCAAGAAAAATCTTGAAATACTAAGGAACCTGGGTCAATGTGACCTCCAAGAATACCATTGTTTCAATGGGAAGAACATTCCCCTGAGTCTGCATTCACATCTTAGATATCCACTAAAAGGAAACTAACTCTTCTTTATAGAGATTAAAGAAACAGGAATGACTTAGACTTGGACTTCTTTTCCTCTTTAACTGAACCTTTGTCAAAGAAAGAAAATTTTATAAAGGACTTTTTCCCAGAATAAAAGACTTGAAGTTTACTCTGTAGAAAGTTTATTTTCCCATAGTGAGCAAGTAAGAAATGCTTGTTGAATTGAACTGGAGGAAAGGCTTAATTTGAATACTCTTAGAATATTAACAAATGAGTTAATGTGCTGAAAGAAGTAATTTGAGATAGTTCCACTTTATCTGATCATATTTAGAATACAATCGAATAATCAATGGAAATTTGTTAAATGTGCTAAATACTTTCCTATATTCAGGGTATACAAAGACAAAAACAAAACTAGCTCCTGCCTCCAAGGAAGTTATATTCTGTAGTAGGAGAAATAACATATACCTATATAAATAAATGAGGCAGGTAAGTGATACAGTGGCTAGATTGCTGGTCCTGGAGTCAGGGATACTCATCTTTGTGAATTCAAATCTCACCTCAGATACTTATTATATTTGTGAACTGGAAATGCCACTTAGCTCAGTTTGCCTCAGTTTCCTCATCTGTAAAAAGAACTAGAGAAGGAAGTGGCAAACCACTTTAGTATCTCTACCAAGAAAACCCCAAAATGGGCTCACAATGAGTTAGAGGATTGAAATGATGGAACAATAACAAAAAAATATAGTAAATACAATTATTTTTGAGAATTGCTGGTGACTAAGGGGGATAGTAAAAGTTTCATCAAGTGGCACTTAGACTGTGCTTTAAAGGGAACAGTTTGGTAGGAGGCAGAGGTGGAGGAAATATGTTACAGATATATAGGACAAGCTGTATAAAGACTTAGAGAAAGGAGATGGGGGGAACAGCAAACAGACTGGTATGACTGGTGTGGAGAATACATGACAGTAAGTGATATACAATAAAATAGTGTTATCTCCTGTCTAGAGCCCCACAAGTTCTCTGTACTTATGTGGACCAGGTTTATTTCTGGGACTCCATCCATTTTCTCTCTTTGATTCCTTGCCCTGAGCCAAAGTTTTCAGGAAAGCCTGTAAGATGAGAATTCAAGCATTGTAAGCATCTTTCTTCAGAGAAGCATCTTTAGAAGGATGTAACTCCAGTCTTAGGCCCTAGTCAGTGTTCTAAGACAACTTTGAGCCCCAGGTGTATGCAGTGGCTTAGAGATGACCATTGTCATGGACACCAAGAAGCTGGATAATAGACCCACCATCATATGTCTAGTTATAAAAGCATACATGTGTCTGAAGAAATTTATATGTAACACATTGAGAAAACCCTCTTGTCAAACTCATATACAAGTTATTTACCTGGAAACCAAATTCCTGTAGCCTGACTCCAAATAAAATAACTCCACTTACCCCTCATCCTGCTATTTGATCCAAATAACTTATTCATAGGGTATCATTTGATGCTTTTTCGGGATTTTCTTACCAAAGCCTTCTTTGGGGGCATTAACTGATTGTGCTGTAATTTGCACCTGGAACCTACCTTACTTCAACCCAGGGTTCTACCTCTGTGTCTTGTGAAGAGGAACCATACACTGAAACTTTCCTCTTCTACTACATTTAAAATCACTAAACTCCAACTGGAGGTAAAAAGCCTTTAGAAACCTTGGTTTTTCATTAAATAATTCATTCAATAAGTATTTATTAAGTGGTTATTATACCCCACTCACTATACAAATATGATGGATACAGTAAAAAAATTAATAACCACTTTCAAGGAGTTTGCATTCTAGAGAGGTTGTTGTTTTGCTACTGGATTGGAATTGGAATTGAGGCAGAATTGTACAAATTCATCAGTCCCCCCCCTCTTCTTCAGAATTATCAACAACTTGTGTCAAGACAAAGGTCAAAATGACAGGTTATGGCCAAGAAGCAGTGAGTGACAGACTTTTCCAAATTAAAGTCTTTCTCAGGTCTCAGTTTGTATGCAATCATGCTTGTAAGCCACTAAAGGGCAGGTTAGAATTGAAATTTTAGGAAAGCTCAATTCAGCATCATAAAGATATCAATCTGACTAGAACAGAAAATACCTGCTATTTAGACTCAATCTAAGCCATCAAAAACTAAACAGTGAACCCCAGAGGCTTAAACTGGAGTTATTATTAGTCATTCTCATCTTACCTGCTCAGGAAGTCCTCTGTGAAGAAAACTCATGCCGATTCCTTTTTATTGTTGTTTATCCTTGACCTTTCTAAGGAAGTATCATGTATTCTGAGAATTATACACAAAATATATTAAAAATGGATTCTAGATAATTTTATTGGAATGGGACTAAAAACTGGGTGAAGAGGAGTGGTTAGGAAAAGTCTCCTTGGGGAGATGGTGTTTGAGCTGGGTCTGGATAGGAGTTGGAGTTTATGAGGAGAATGTTAAAAGGAGTATTCCAAGCTTTGAGAAAAACATATGCAATGTATGGAGACAAAGTTTGAGAGGAACATTGAGTGCAGAAGGGGCAGTAGCCCTGACCCAGTTTGGCATCTTGGATTCAGAACTCATTGCACCTTGAACCCTAATAATTTATGGCATTTTTTAAACCATCATAACTTCATGTCTTGATTTGGCATCCCATCCATATTTTACTCCTACTCTATGTTCCCCACATAATGCAGACTACAAGAGTTCTATTTTTATTTGGTTTTTGTTTTTTATTTGAGGAGTTATTTGAGGCAGTGAATAATATAGTGGATGTTGTTTGGCAGGGTTTGGAGTAAGGAAGACCTGAAATTCAAATGCAGCTTAAGCCTCTAGCTATGGGACCCTGGGAAAGTCACTTAACCCTGTTTACCTCAGTTTTCTAATCTGCAGAATGAATTGGAGAAGGAAATGGCAAACTAATCCAGTAACTTTGCCAAAAAAACCACAAGTAGAGACATGAAGAGTTGGACATGACTGAAATGACTGAACAACAACAAAATGCAATCTTCAACTATAATTTGTCAGGGCTTCTCAGAGTCAAGGGATGAATGAATGAAACAAAAAAAAAGTATTAAGTAATCACTATATATCAGGTGCTCTTCTAGGTTCTGGGAATACAAATATATTAAAGAGAGAAAGAAAGAATCTATGCCAATAAGAAACTTACATTCACACAGGCAAAGGAACCTACAAAAAAGCAGGCAGCCAAGAAAGGACGTTTTGATCTGGAAAGTCTCATTTCCAAAAGCAATGGCTCAATTGATTTAATTACTGTTCAGAATAAGAACTAGAGGGTTGGTTGGAGAGGGTACCAATGTGTCAGCATGGCAGAAGACTGGTGATAAAATTATCCGAATTATCAACAATTGAGGCAACACAACTCCAGGGTAGGACTAGGGAGTCTGAATGAAAAGGTACAAAATAATATCAGTAACAGGATAGCATAAAATAAAAATGGCAGCAAGGCATATTTGGATAGCATGGTGAACTATGCCAGAATATCCAGTCCTTTCATTATCTCTGGTGAGAATAATAATGGCATATTTCCATCAGAAGGTACTCAACCTGATTTGGGACTTTGTAAAACTTGGTAAACTAGATGAGGCTTCTTTGAGTAAATTTCACAAGGCAATTGTGCCTTTTTGACCAAGCAATGGATGTATGAATAAATCTGTTGTAGCTTGACTTCTCTTTTCTCTCTATTCCCTGTAGACAATGAAATTATCACACTGACAGGTATATCCTAATAGCCAGTGCCTTTTACTTAGATAAGGAAAGGAAAAATAATTCATCTTACTAGATTTTTTCAATGGAAAGAATTTGTAATCAGTAGATAGATAGGTGAAATGCTATCACTATGTAACAAGAGAATAGCTTGTTCATATGTAACTGTTTTATAAAGCTATATATATATATATATATATATATATATATATATTACAATAGAATCTTGTTGTACAACTCAAGGACTCAACAACAAATATTAAACAGTTCTATATAGAGGGCATAGTGAAGTGTCATACATAGGAAACATACATTTTACCCCTCAAAATGTGATAGAAAAATATGACAAAATAATATAGATTAAGATACAATATTCATCAATGGTTTGAACAAGTGAATTATGTCTATACTGACATGCCTGTCATTACTATGGGTTTTCCATAATGCTTTACTTCTTTAATGAGGCTGAGTGGGAGTTCTTAACACAATGAAAGTATTTTTAAAAAACTACTCCCTCCTGCCCCAACTCAGTAATTAGCTATGAAGACAAAACCATAAATAAAAGCATAATTCATTAGTGTACTAGGCAACAAACACCACTTTGATACACTAGCACCCACTCTGGAAGGCAGCCAACAATTAAATATGCAAGCCATTAGGGTGAGAATTGAAATTTATCTAGGCACTCCATTATTTTGATTACTGTTTGATAGGCACTGGGGAAGGGAAGGGATGGGAATAAGAATTTTTGTAGCACCTACTATGTATCAGACATGCTGCTGCAAAACACTTTTACAAATACTACTTCATTTGATCACTAGGGGGATGGGAATGGGCCACCTATCATTCAACACAGAATTAAATTTACAAGATATGTAACTTTAATTACATTCAGTCCAGTAGTTCTCAGAGATGAGGAAACGGAGGCACCAAAGGCTGACTGAGTTACCTGAAGTTAAAGAAAGAGAAGTAGAGGCAATGTGACTTGATAGACTCTGGAGCAGGATCTCCTAGATTTAAGTCCTCATTCTGACAATACCTGTGGATTTGGGCCAAGCTCAAAACTCCTGGGTCTCATTTTTCTCACCCAAATACTATGGAGGCTGGATCATATAGTCTTGGATATACCCTTCCATACCCTGACCTTTGATCCTCATATCTAGATCCAACATGCTTTTTACTATACCAAAGCTTCCCCAGCACTTACATTGTCATAGTAGTTCTTAATTTAGAGCCAGCAAAGGATAAAGTACAGAAAAGGATATGGGTTTGAAAGTGGGATGATCCGATGAAGGGAAGTGTGAATATGTTTTCATTTTATTTTTCTTGCTTTTTTGTCAACATGGCTAATATAGAAATATAATTTGCATGACTTCACATATATAATGGGTACCATATTTCTTGTATTTCTTGCCTTAGGCTGGAGGAAGGAGAAAATTTAGAATTCAATTTTTTAAAAAAAAATGAATTTGAAAAATAAATAAACTTTTTTCTAAAAAAATGCAGTTCAGACACTGTTTCACATTTTGTTACTAAAAGATTAGCAGAAAATGAGATTGCCATAAAGTATAGGCCTATCAAAAAATAAACCACAGTTCATTCAAAAGGTTTGCATTTTACTTAAACTTTTATGAATTTTTGCATATTATTAACAATAATATAATAGCATTTAGGACGGATTTTATGGTCTTCAAGGAAGCTACTTGGTTCAGAGGATTGAGTACTGGGTCCCAAGTCAGGAGGACTTGAATTCAAATCTGATCTCAGATACTTACTAGTTACGTGAACTTGGGCCAGTCATTTAACCTGATTGCCTCAGTTTCCTTGACTGTAAAAATAATGAAATGGAGAAAGGAAAACCCATATGGGGTCACAGAGATATGTTAAGACTGGAGGAAAAAACCCATCTAAATAAGAACACTCCCATCCCTCACCAATCAGGCTGTTTCTTTTGACAAAGATTTTAAAAATAAGAGGGAGATGGAATCAAAACCTCAACTGTATTTTTCAATTATATCCACTATTTGACATACATAGTTTTCCACCTCTCAAGTGAAGGACAGGTGCTGTATTTTCTCACTTATTTTCCAGATTCAACCTTGATCATTATGATTACAAAGCATTTCACTAGCTTTTATTATTCTCTCAGGTCATTGCATAAATTTGTTTTTAACTAATTTTACTTACTTTACTCTGCATCTAGTTAAATATCTTCACATGACTTTCTGAATTATTCATATTCATCATTTCCTTAGGGGCAATAATTTCTCATTATATTCCTGTACCATAACTTGGTTAGTGATTCTCCAATAGATGGGAAGGCACCTACTTAATTTTCTTTGTGACCACAAAAAAATGATTTTATGAATATTTTGTCATATACAAGAAATTTCTTTCTCTCTTTGATCTCTTTAGAGCATAGGCTTAGCAATGGGATCGTGAAATCAAATGGTATGGAGATTTTTTTAGAATAATTTCAAATTGCTTTCTAGAGTGGTTGAAGCAATACACAGCTCTATCCACTATATATTTGTACATCTTACAATTGAGCACTGTTAAGTATCTTTAACAATTCATCAGGTTTTTAATATCTATTTGAAGATGACAATGTACTAAACTGTCACATTTATATCATAAATATTGTAAGTAATCCTCTCCCCCCCATTAAATGAGAGTGAAATCAGGTAATTAAATCCAAGTTCTCTCACTGTACTTTTGAGATATTTAGATTTATGCTAATAGAAAATACAATTAAAAAGCAAAAGGGTGAGGGTAGAAATAATAACAGAGACAACCTTCTAGGGAAAGAAAGAGATGATGACTCAAAGATTATGCTTAAAGTAACCAACCTGCTCACCTAATAATAACATTTTGTGTGTTTCTGTCCACAAATGACAAATGGTAAATTTTTTTTTCAAAAAGGATTGTAGTATAAATCAATAGAGGTATGTTCTTCACTCTTTGCTTCCCACTCTGAGGCCACATGGGACTAAGATTTTAGAAAATAACAGCTCTTACAGAACATTACCCTATGATAGATGATTAATCAAAACTTCGTAGTTTCCCAAGGTTTTCTCTTACAATATGAGTTGAGAATACTAATTTCAATATTTATGTCATCATTGCTGCAAAATGGAGAAATATATCTTCCAAAAACCAGTTTTCTTAAACATTTCATTGTTTCTAAGTGTTGTTATAATATACAATTCAGAACATTGTACTGTTTGAGTGAGAAGGCATCCATTGACTATACTAGCCCTTCTCCCAAGTTGGGAGATGTACTCAGGAGTGAGTACATCTAGTGAATAAAAGAAGGAAGACTCAGGATTTCTTTATTGGTACTTTTTTCCCCCAGAGACAATAAGAAGAGAGTACTCATGCCACTGATGATCAAACAATCAACTAACCAACACAGGGAATACTGTATAATAAAACTGGAAAGGTAGGATGAGATCACATTGTAAATAACTTTAAATAATAAATAGAGGAGTTTTTATTTGATCCTAAAGGTAAAAGAAAACCAGTGGAGTTTAGATAGTAGAGCTAACTGATCAGATTGGTGCTTTAGGAAAATAACTTGTGCTACGTGGAGGATGGAAGAGGGGAAAGATTTGAAGCAGGGCGAATAATTAAAAAAATATGGTATTATTTGAAGTGAGAAGTGATGAATGCTTAAACTGGTGAGATGGTCCTCTTCTGGGGAAGCTAGGTGATACAGTAAATAAAGCACTGCTCTTGGAGTCAGAAGGATGGAAGTTCGAATCCAATCTCAGACACTTGACACTTGCTAGCTGTGTGACCTTGAAGAAGTCACTTAACCCTGATTGCCTCACATCCAGGATCATCTCAAATCATTCTGAATCCTATCTGGTCACTGGATCCAGATTTCTCTGGAGGAGAAAGTGATCTTGTCATGACATCATGTCCCTGATGTCATGTTTTCTTCGAGAATGAAGGACAGACATCGTCATCAAGGTCCTCTGCTAAAAGGAGGGATGAAAAACAACAACCGGAAACAATGACAATAACAAAGCAGTAGACATAAGGGAGAATAAGATTCCTAGGATAAGACAGAGAGATTGCAACCCTCTATGTGGCTGGTGGTGTCTTTCATAGAAAGAGGAAATTCAGAGAAAAAAAGGTTGGAAGGAGTGGTTGAGGAATGGGAATATTAAGGTTTGTTTTGGATATATTGATTTTGAGATGACTATTAGATGTCCAATTTGAAGCAGCTCAAGGTTAGTCACCTGGGATTGACTTTGAGAAGAGATTAGTCCTGGAAAAGTAGATTCAAGAGACATTTTCATTGGAGCTGATGTGTTTGCCAAGTGAGAGAACATAAAGATCTTCCCTGAGAGTCAAAGTTTTGAATTCCTTTGTTTTTTTTGGAGGTCTTATTTCCACTCCTTGATTGTGCTGTTATGTTGCCCAAGACCTTTGAAACCAGAAGGTTTAGTGGTGATTAGTCTATATCAGAAGGTCATGGACTAATGCATCATGAAAATACCTTCTAAATTGTTCCCACCTTCCTATTTGTCACTATAAGAAGTTTCAAGGAAATCACTTATGGTAACTGAACAATTATATTAAGAATTTCTAATTAAAATTATGTTAACAGAAAAATTTCATACTATATGGTTATTTACTGTCTCATAGAAGAAGATAACTAATTGAATGGAACTGAAATGTATATGCCTATATACAGGTAGGCATATTTTGTGCTGAGTTTAGAGTCAAAAAGAATTGGGTTCAAATCCTAGATTTGACAAATAGTCCCTACCTTGAATAAAAATCACTTAATATCTCTTGTGCTTGAGTTATTTCATCTGTAAAAATGAGAAGACGGGTATGGATATTCTCTAAGGTTGTTTTTATACCTATGATTCTATGAGCCTATACTCCTATGAGAGAAGGAGCTGTGTTATGTCATACCTTTACAACCTGAGACTTTGTGACCCTCAGTTTCCATTGTACAATGAGGTCATTGAACTAAATGATCTCCAAGTTCCCATCTAGATATAATATTATAAAGGTGATAGAGATTCCACAGGTAAGATTGCTAAAATTGTGGCCATATTTTAAAAGAATGTCATGACAGTGTAGGACATCTTTCAAATTTGGTGGATAAGATGGCGCATTAAGTTAAAGTGCTATGGATGTTATTAATAAATGAAATATGGCTATAAAGGAGAATACCTGGTTTCCTTGGACAGTTAAAAACTGAAGGAGCTTCAAAAGGGGGGATGTAAATCCTTTGTGAATAATGAAATCAGTTTAAAAATAATTGTACAGGTCTCATAATGAATGCTTTGAAAGACAATACTCATTTGAACATGAGCATCCTAGTATCTCCACCAGAAGTCTATGCAATCAGTTGTTAGAGGAGTCATCAGTTTTATTATAAATGGAAAGCAGCAATGGTGCCCCATCAGATGAGTATGCCACAGGATAAATGTGTGTAATGAGTGAAAGGGTAGAGTCAAGGTTGGTACACATGTCTAAAGCAGCAGTGGTTCCAGAAGTATCAATTAAACTATAAACTTTGTTTTTTCTTCCTTTTTTCTTAGAACCCTCCTTGCTATGGACACTAGAAAGCAAACAGTGGTTGTTGAAATTAAGGCTTTCTGTGACTTTTACCACTGATTTCCATACCACCTGCAATGGTAAGAAAGATATATGCTGACAGTAGCCTCAGGCACACTTAGAGCTTTGCCTATCTGATAATTTGCACATTCCTGCTTCATTCCAGACATGCCAATTTCAAACTTCCTTCTAACTTAGATTCTGAGAAGAGGTAATCTGTTCTTTCCCTATTAAAGAAATTTCCCTTTTCCTCTTGTCTCTATTTAGATTTTTTCATTTAAGAAAATCCAGTGGAACCCTACAAAAGTCTGGAGCACTATCAAATGGTTCAACATCAGAAATCGATAAGATAATATCAGTGGAAATGACATTAAAGACATTAAAGAGGCATTAGTGTGCTAAGCATCATGGAACTTTCTCATCTGAATTATTTCTGACAACAGTCTGTTGTCTCTTCCTTTAGAATGTGAACTCCATGAGAGAGATCTTGCTTTTCTGATATTTAGCACAGTGCTTTGTATATAGTATATCTTCAATAAATGCTTCATTCATTCATTCATATGTGGCAAAATTACTTTCTTAGATAAGGGGCAAACATATGATCTGTCAGTCACTAGTTAGAAACCTGGTTGAGGTCACTGACTACTTCCCTAATATAATGAAAGTACTAGTTGACTGAAGTAATAGATTTTCTCTTATCCACTAATATGATATGGTATCACATCATTCCAAACTTTGAAAGAGAATACAGATATGCCTCCTTCTTAAGAAAATAAATCATTTATTCCCCTTCTATAAAATGTCTCTTGAACAATTGGCATCTTTCCTTCCCCATAAAGGAGCTTCCATGTAGAACTATACCACTGAATCAATTCTCATTGCCTGCTTCTATAAATATGTATACACATGAATTCAAATGAAGAATATCAGTAGAAGGGCTGCTTTGTTTTATATCTCAGATTCATGTAATGGACCATCAGTCTTTGGAGAAACAAACAGGTCTGAAGTTCTCAGTTTCTACATCTTCCTAAATAGGGGTTAGGTCAATGTTAAAGCTTATGGAAAATGAATGAAACAATCTCTCTCTCTACCTCTCTCTCTCTCTTTCTCTCTCTCTCTCTCTCTCTCTCTCTCTCTCTCTCTCTCTCTCTCTCTCTCTCTCTCCCTCCCTCCCTCCCTCCCTCCCTCCCTCCCTCTCCATTAATTTAGACTGTACTATTTGCATGCAATTCAATGACTTTGCATAAAATAGGGCCTTGGTAAATATTTGCTGATTGAATAGCCATTAGTAGATTTCAATCCTCACTTTCTTCATATGCTTCTGTAAAACTGCCTTATAAAGCAAACTGTAATAAAGCAGATCATATTTTCCTATCAGTATATTGTTATAATAGTGTAATTATGCTTACTACAAAGGACTTGACATCAAAGAAAAGATGGACAAAAGCAACAATATGTTATAAAAATAAAGATCTAAAATTACATATTTGAAACTACATAAATTTAAGCTATTATAGACTATATAAAGTTATTATATATAAAATAATAACATGATCCAGGTCCTATGCCACAAATGAATTAAACTCACTGGTGATTGAAGAGGACTAATGCTATACTGTTTACAATAGTATAGTACATAAAAGTACAAAGTATTGTATTGCCTTTTGAGAATTTAGAAGGACTGAATGGGAAAGTTTGAATCAATACTTCCCTTTTCGCTTGAAGTAAGCTGAAGTATTCATAATAATTTCCTTTGTCTTATAAATATACTTAAAAGATAATGAACTTGTAGAATGAAATACTTTAGTTGAAATGATTTGAAGCATTTTGAATCTGTTCTTATTGTTCATCTTAATTTCTTTGCTCTCATGGAATCAATAGGAAATAATCTTATCTGCTTCTTCCTTTTTTTGCAAAGAATATGACAAAATCTGGTCCCTTCAACCTTAAATTGAAACATTTCATGTACACAGCACATTTCATGGTGCTATTGTCATGGAAGAGAGATGGATGACATGGTCGTTAGAAAATTAGTCTTTGGAATCAAGAATACTCTGAAGTTCATGGACCATTTAGGTAATGCCTTTTACAACTCTCTAAGATTTTAAATTGCAGAGAGGATGAAGATTTGCTTTAGTTAGCAAAGTTCGAGACTAAGAGCAATTTGTACTGATGAAATCATAAAATTAGTAGGGAAAAAGAAACAAAAAGAAAGCTCCCCCCAGGCATACTTTTTGATACTTTGGGTGTTAGCATATACTAAAAAGAAAACTAAAAGCAAAAACAAAAATATCAGCCCCCATCAATGTGTTTCATGTACTAGGTCAATCAAAGGATCTACTACTTCAAGGCAAACGATATTTCATCAAATTGCATAGTGAAAGAAAATAAATTTCAAGAAAGATTCCTCCCATAATATAGGGCTCCAGTCTCTCCCATAATTTATGTTAGCACTCATGAATGGAAAAGAACACATCTGAGAACTTCAGACCAGGAAAAATACACTGAGAGACACATGCTTAAAAAGTACAAGTAGACAGGAAACCCACATTGAGAGGCACATCTGTTGAAAATAGATACGGCCATGAAAGATACCTAGGGAATATATATGTGCCCAGAAAACCTATATAATCTCAGAAATTTATGAGTCTGACTCTGTGGAGGCACCAAATCTTATAGTAATCTTATTTTGCTGAATCTTTACTATGTTGAAACACTTCTCTTTGGCTAGTCCTTTCTTTTCTGGCTAAAATGCTGCCAGTTATTTAACCTTTGTTCAAAGGGCTATGTCTAGCTCTTTTGTGTTATAGACCTTAAGCAACTGTACCCAGCCAGTAAATTAAAGAAGTTTATTATACATTTTAGTCTGTCTTATGTTCATATATATATATATACATATATATATATATACATACATATATATATGCAAATATTTATTTATATATTTATTTATTTATTTATTTATTTATTTATTTATTTATTTATTCTGAACTGTTACTCTGGAAGCTCAGTCTCAGTTGACAATGAAAAAAGTTCTTTTTTATTCCTTTGTAATTCCATTATGCTGATCAAAGCTTAGGATCCTCATGCTTGTAACTTAGTTATTAAAACTGGAGGAAGCAGAATTCAATTCATTTGATCCTTCATTTCTTCCAAGAATAAAATAGCTCCTAAATCTGGAATAAGAAGCTTATATTATATAGCACCTTGCCAAAAGCTCACTAGATTGCTATTTGTCCTTCATTCTCAAATAGGCCCAGTGACATCAGGAGGGCCCTGTCTTTACTTTCAAGATAATTGGATTTAAGGGAAGCAGAGCTGTGCTGTCATCAGTCTTACTTTCTCCTCCAGAGTCATCAGAATCCAGTAGCAAGGCACAGGTTAAGATGACTTGTAATAGTCCCAGAAGCAAGGGAATTTTTAAGCTAAGGTCTTTCTCAGATCTCAGGTTGTCTGAGGCAGTACCCATTCAGTGATTAAAGTCTAGGTAAGAACTGAGACAAAGAACAATCTGGGAGAGGAAGACTTCAGAGTTTCTGGTCAGAACAGAAACAATTGCTATTTACACTCACTCTGAGTCATCAAAACCCAAATAATGACCAAATGAAGCTTATTCTGGGGGCCTATTGTTGGTCAATCAATGAAAGCTCACTAGTGAATTGTTTTGAATATGCATTTTGATGAAACATTTTAGAGATCTAGTTCTACCACTCAGAAATCTCAAACATATTTGCGTTTTTTTTTAAATTCCCAATGGCAAAAATCTTTTTTTTATTTAAATATGGACTTAATGGATAATTATCTACACAGTTCTTCTGGAGTATTCTAATAATATTGAGAGATAAGGCTGAGTTCAACATAATTTTCAAAACTAGTCTCTTTTACTTTCCCTGAATATATTGCTAATAGACAATTTAGGACATTATTATTTTAGCATCCATGATATACTTTATGAATAGCTACCAAAATCACCAGTGATTCTGACCAATCAAAATTTTGGGATGCAGTCTCCCTATTACTGGGACAAGTTATGCAAAGCATCTGGCATTTCTAGGCTATTCTAAAAGGAAATCTGGGATAGCTGCATTGTTTTACACCAGGCAAAGGTTTGCCATTTCCTTCTCTAGCTCAGTCATACAAGATTCTGTAGTTAAGAGGAAAGAAATATACATTTTTAGAATTTTAAAGGGAATATAGAAGTTATCTATTTTATTTCCTTCATTTAAAGTTGAGGAAGTGAATTGATTTGTGCAAAGATATATAGACATTAAAAAGAGACACTATTTGACCCCACTGCCTATGATTTTAAAGTTTATGTTTTTTTCCTAATGTAGTGGGCAGCTTCTTCTGAGATCCTGTGGTATATTTAGAATCACCTCTTCATTCAATATCAAATTGGAATCAAGGTCCAGCTAATCTAACCTATACCAGACTGCAGATTCCACTAAATAATATTCACTCGTAATGTGGGAAAAACACATGACCTATTTCACTTTATTATAAATCTAATTTTTAGGCAATTTTCTTCTCTATATGGAGGCTAAGTTTCTCTTTGACTTCCACCATCCATCTATTATTCCAGTTCTTCCCTCTGGGTCCAAGCAATATAAATTCCTTCTCCTACAACAAATATTTGAAGACAGTTAGCAACTTACCACTAATTATTTTGTACTTCTGGATAAATATTATTATTTATTTCAGCTAATGCTTGTAAACCCTGAAATAGGCTAAGGTGTTTTATACATTCTTATGAAATTGAATTATAAATTGAATGATCTAAAAGCCATTCAGGGAAGTGATAAGCTCTACAGAATCACTTGTTAAAATTTCTTCTAGAGCATTTATAACCTAGGAAATAAGAAAATGTCAATTGATTTTTTTAATTATCAAGATTTTTGAAAATGAGAGAGAAAATGTTAATAATGTAGATTAAATTTACAAGGGTCTTAGGTGTTTTTAGAGAGTTGACTGTTAAACATATACTGGCATGCCCCTATACCTTTACCCTTGTTTCTGGCTAGTGCACAGAATACCTGTAGTGATAGACTAGATTAGTGTGGTCCATAAATAAACCTTGCTTTGGAAATCAGGTGACCCATTTTTAGTCAGTTCTTGCTTCATCCTACTTCTGCTCACTTTGGATGGTCCAAACCTTTCTAGAATAGTTAAAATTAAATAAGCCCAGTATTTGTTTTAAAATGTAATTGGAGAGAAATTTTATTTATATACACATATACATATATTTGTACATACATACAGACATATTCATATATACATATATGAATATGTATGTGAAGTGGGAAAATAAATAAAAGAACCCAAGTGCCTACGTTGTGCCTAATAAATATGTCTGGAAGTACACAAAAATTGCTGAAAGGTGTGTACTAGTCAGGTTTACTTCACTATTATGCAGAGCAAGTGTCCATAGCTGCTACCATATCTGGGATATTTAATTACATGGCTGGCTAGATTTTGAGAATTCTGAATAGGAGGACATACATTAATTTGTGATTTACTCATCAAGAGCATCCCAGACTACATACCCATAAACATTCCTCTGAATAGACACATTGATGGAAATGTAGAGGCTTCTATTTACCTTTTCCCTTCTATATTAAGTCAGCTTCACAGAAAGACATGACATAATAATTAAATGTAGAGATCAAACCCTGAATATCTATTTATCAATACCCAAGTTCAAGTGTATGCATGCATGGCATCCATTTCCCAGAAGGTGGGGAGACCAGACATGTGTAGACACACCTATGGTGCCAGTCCTAATTCAGTGCACTACTGTAACTCTTTAGGGAAATGAGTACCTTGTCTTCGTTGTTCAAATGCATTTTTTTTTTAGATTTTTCAAGGCAATGGGGTTAAGTGGCTTGCCCAAGGCCACATGGCTAGGTAATTATCAAGTGTCTGAGGTCGGATTTGCACCTGGGTACTCCTGACTCCAAGGCCGGTGCTCTATTCACTATGTCACCTAGCCACCCACAAATGCACTTTTCAAACCATATATCTGAAAAATATCTTGGGAAAGTTTCAAATAGCTTTCCTTCCTGAATCTTTATCTCTAATGGCCTAAAATAGCCTATTATTATTCATACACTATTCTTTATGACTTGACTAAGAGTGGTGGGGGGAAGGATATAAGAGGATAGTATTAGATAATTAATTTGCATGCTAAAATATTTTCTAATCTAATTTTTCATTTAGCTGCATTGTTTTACACCAGGCAAAGATTTGCCATTTCCTTCTCCAAACTGACTTAAAGGTCATTGCTCCTGTGAATGAATGCCTTTAATGGACACTCTTGACAGGTGATCATCCAGCCTCTCCCTGAATGGATCCAATGATGGGAAGCTCACTACTCATTCTCTTTTGACAGTTCTAATTGTTAGGATGTATTTCTCTATATTGAGCTAAATCTACTTCCCCATTTCTTTTATTTTTTGTTGATCCCAGTTCTACCCATTGGAGCCACAACTAGTAAGGCTATTCCTTTATCCACAGGAGAGCCTTTCAGGGAAATACATTGATTTAGAAAGATAAACTTTAGACTAGTATTTAGAAGATGTAGAATTTCAATCCACACTCTTCTGTGTACTATTTGTGTGACTTATGATTAAGTCCAGCAAGGGGGCTGGACTAGGTGACTTCTAAGATCTCTTTCAGTCAGAAATTCTATCAGCCTAAATAAGATTTGCTTCAGTGACCCGGTACAAGTGTTTTAGATTTAAGTGCTAGCTTAATTTTGTTCTCAAAAGGTCCACAGTCTCTCCAGACAGTTTTAGATAGTAAGGAAAGCCACATTTCTTCCTATACTCTATTTTTTTAAAAGTAGGAATGGGTATTGTATTTTGTCAAAAGCTTCTTCAGCACCTATTGAGATAATCAATATAATAATCTGTTGCTGATATAGTAAATTATGTTCATAGTTTTCCTAATATCAAACTAGTCCTGAATTTCTGGCATAAATCCCACCTGATCCATAGTGCATTATCTGTAAACTTTTTTGTAAAGTTTTCTGTAAATGTTTTACTAATATTTAATTTAAATTTTTTTCAACAATATTCATTAGAGAAATTGGTCTTTAATGTTCTTTTTCTTTTTTGACTCTTCCTGGTTTAGGTATCAATGTGCCATAAAAGAAATTTGATAGGGTTCATTCTTTGCCTACTTTTCCAAATAGTTTATATAGTTTGGAATTAATTATTTTTTAATTGTTTGGTGGAATTCACTTGTAAATCCATCTGACCCTGAAGATTTTTTTTAAGGAGTTCATTGATCACATGTTCAATTTCCTTTTCTACAATGTATTTATTTAAATATTCTTTTTCCTCTTCAGTTAATGTGGGCAATTTATATTTTTGTAAATATTCATCCAGTTTGCTTGGATTGGCAAATTTCTTGGCATTCAGTGGATGAAAATAACTCCTAATTATTACTTTAATAATTGGTAGTGAATTTATCCTGCTCATTTTATACTGTAATTTGGTTTTCTTCTTTATTTTAAAAAGAAAATAAACCAAAGGTTTATCTATTTTATTATTTTTATAAGACCAGCTTTTAGTTTATTAGTTCAATACTTTTCTTACTTTTAATTTTATTAGTTTCTTCTTTGAGTTTTCTAATTCCAAATTTTGTTCTTTTTCTAGCTTTTCAAATTGTATGCCCAATTCAAAATCAGTTCTACTTTTCCATGGCATTCTATTACATAATTTTATTGCATCATGATCTAAAAAGGATGAATTTAATATTTCTGCCATTCTGCATTTGATTGAGATTTTTGTATTCTTAAACATGATCAATTTTTTGGGTAGATGCCATGAATCACTAAGAAAAGCTATATTCCTTTCTATTCCTATTCACTTTTCTCCAGAGTTCTATCTTATCTAACTTTTCTAAAATTCTATTCACCTCCTTCACTTCTTTATTGTTTGTTCTATGGTTTGAACACAGGTATAGTTGTTTTCTGTTTCTTCTTGTAACTCACTTAAGTTCAATTCTTTTTTTTTTCCCAAAGCAATGGGAAGTGGCTTAACCAAGGCCACACAGCTAGGTAATTATTAAGTGTCTGAGGCTGGATTTGAACTCAGGTACTCCTGACTCCAGGGCTGGTACTCCATCCACTGTGCCACCTAGCCTCCCTTAAGTTCATTCTAAGAATTTGCATGCTATACCACTTGGTGCATATATATTTAATAATGATACTATTTCATTGCCTATGCTTATTGATATGGTTTACTTTTACCAAGATGTAATTTCATTCTTTGTCTCTTTCAATTAGATTTATTTTTGTTTATGCTTTGCCTGAGATTATAATTCCTAACCATACCTTTTTTTAACCTCATCTTAAGCATAATATATTCGGTTCCAGCTTTTTTACCTTTACTCTGTGTGTGTGTGTCTCTCTGCTTCTGTGTTTCATGTAAACAGTTTTCTGATTTTTAATTCACTCAGCTGTCTGCTTCTGTTTTATGGGACAATATATCTCATTCACATTCACAGCTATGATTACTAACTGTGTATTTCCTTCCATTGTATTTCTCTCCTGTTTTTTGTCTTTCTTCTTTCAACCAGGGCCTAGTTTTGACCACTGCAACCCTCAATTTGCCCTTTCTTCTATCAGTCCCCCTCACTCCCTTTCTTTTCTCCTTCCCCTCCTACTTCGATATACAGCAAGATAGATTTCCTTACCCATCTCAGTGTATATCTTATTCCTTCTTTGAGCCAAATATAATGAAGGTTCAATTCAAACTCTGCTACCCCCTCCCTTCTTTGCCTTTGCTATAATAGGTCTTTAATATCTCTTTCTGTGATATAATTTACCTCATTCTGCCTTCTCCTTTCCTCTTTTCCCAGTACAATCTTTCTTTTGCCTCTCAATTTTTTCTTAACATCAAAAGCAACTTATACACACTCTCTCCTGGCTAAGTACAGTCTTTCTAAACTGTCCTAATAGAGATACAGTTTTTAAGAGTTATGAGTATCATTTTCTCACCTAGGAATGTAAACAGTTTAACCTTATTGAATATCATTTTTTTCCTTTCCTGTATATATTTTTATATCTCCCTTGAAGCATATTTTTTGAAGATCAAATTTTCTGGTCTTTTCATTGAAAAAATTTTAAAGTCCCCTATTTCATTAAATATTCATTTTTTGTCCCTGAAAGGTAATGCTCAATTTTGCTGAGTAGCTGATTCTTCCTAATCCAAGCTCCTTTCCCTTTCAGAATATCATATTCCAAACCCTCTGATAGTCATCCTAACTGTGAAATATGAATTGTTTCTTTCTTGCTGCTTACAGTATTTTCTTTTTGACCTGATAGGACTAGAGTTCCTTGGAATTTTCATTTTTGGATCTCTTTCAGAAAGTGATCAGGGGATTCTTGAAATTATTAGTTTACCCTATGGGTTCTCAGATATCAGGGAGGTTTTCCTTCATAATTTCTTGAAAGATTTTGTTTAGGTATATTTTGGTTTGTTTGTTTTCTGTTTATTAATTTTTTGTTCATTTAGCTTTCATATTTCCTTTTTCATTTGCCCAATTCTATTTTTTAAGGAGTTGTTTTCTTTTTTTCTCCAACTGATGCTTTATTTTATTTTTTTCCAATTACATGTTATGAGAGTTTTGGGACTATTATCTACATGCATATGCATATTTACAAGTTAATAACTTCCTTCCATCCTCCCTTCCCATCCCCCTCCTCTCAACAGTGAACAGTATGATGAACATTGAACATATATATATTTGTGTTTAACATGTTTATAGCCTGGTCATTTTCTGTATGAGGAATTAGGACTTAGTGCAAAGAAAGAAAACCATGAGATAGGAAAGAAAAAAAATAAGAGAAATTTTTAAAAAGTGAACATAGGGGCAGCTAGGTGGCAGAGTGGATAAAGCACTGGCCCTGGAGTCAGGAGTACTTGGGTTCAAATACGGTCTCAGACACTTAATAATTACTTAGCTGTGTGGCCTTGGGCAAACCACTTAACCCCATTGCCTTGCAAAAACCTAAAAAAAAAAGTGAACATAGCATTCATTCAGATTCTGTATTTTTTTTTTTGTTTCCTTGTTTCTTTGTTTTTCTTTTCTTCCTTTGGATGTGGATAGTATTATCTATAACAGATCTCCCAGGATTATCCCAGCTTTCCGGACTGCAGAGGAACTGCATCCATCAAGGTTGATTTACTCACAATGTTGTTGTTAATATGTACAATATTCTCTTGGTTCTTCTCTCTTGTTCAGCATCAGTTAATGAAATTCATTCCATGCTTCTCTAGAGTCTGACCATTTATGGTTTCTTATAAAATATTAGTATGAGTTTTTCTTCAGTCAATTTTTATGCTTCCTTTCCCAAGCTATCATCTCTGTTTTCATAATTCTCCTGAAGAACACTCATTTCTTTTCTCAATGTTTCTTTTATCTCTCTTGATCTTTTAAATGCTTTTTGAACTCTTTTAAGAGGACTTTTTGAATTTGAGGTCAATTTATAGTCTCCTTCAAAATATAATCTCTAGCTATATGCATTTTTGCCATTGTATTTTTCTGTGTGTTTGATCTTCCTTGTTATCATAGCTTTCTATGGCTAGATCTCTTTTTTGTTTTTTTTTGTACATTTTTAAAGTTGAGCTCTGCCCTTGAAGCACAAGGGACAATGTCCCAAACTTCTGGCACTGGGGGGCCAGGGTCACAAGCTTTCACAGTCTTTGGAGCTGGAGACTTGCCCACTGCACTAGGTTAGTCTGGCCTAATTTCTACCTGGATTCCAGGGTGGCAGGGTGCTGTACTGGGACTGTAGGCCTCACGACTGGTCTGCTGTGCCAGTATGCTGGGGCTAAGAGCCTCTGGCAGGCTTGCCTAGATGCTGCCTATGATGGAATGTACCCCCCCTTTACCTATACAAGATGGAAATTTCGTGAAGTCCTTCTGAGTTATCTTGATCTGGAAAATTGTTTCATACCATTTTCTTTGTGACTTCTGTCATTCCAGAAGTCTTTTAGAGGATTAATTAAATGTTGATTCCAAGAGAAACTGGGGAGAACTCAGATACTGCCTGGTTTCTTTCTGTCTTCTTGGATCCTACCAGTTTGTTTATTTATCAGAAATCCCCTTTTCACTCTTATGATTCTAAACCTGGGTAGACCTGCTAGAGTTGATTGGAGATAAAATTCACACAAATGGGTACCCTGTTAAGTCAAAAGGAATTTTAGAGGAAAAAATGCCCAGCTCTAAAATGAACTTACAGTAAAAAAAAAAAACAAATGAATACTCAAATCCTTAGAAGAGAAGCTCAAGGTGACAGAGGGACCAGTCAACTAGATGTTATTATGTTATTTACAATACACATAATGTTAGCAACATAAAGAAGACAGCATTCAGGAGATGCCAGGGTCAGTGGTTGAATTGATGGGGGCCTTCTATCATAGCAAGAATAATTTGATCTTTGGCTTTAAAGAGACATCTGTCTCAAGGTGGTACAAAGATGGATGAAACTGTGTTGCTACTAAACATTTTTCTGTTGCCCAAGTACTACAGATGTTTAGTCTCCATTGAGTTTAATCTCTTCCTAAATAGGGTTTTGAGCATTTTTCTAGATGAAGAATGAAGCAAGTGTATGATTTGATCCATCTTACTGTATTAATTATAGGGAACTTACTTTCTGGGTCTTAAGAAAGTGAAACTAATCTTGCATTACATTTCTTCCTGTATGTTTTAAAGATTTATGAAAAGCATAACATGCACCAGAGAGATTTAGCTAATTATTTTCTTGGAAATCAAGGAAAAGATCAATCCAAGTTCCTATTTTCTGTGAATGCCCTGGGGAACTGTATTTCTGAAGAATACTTTAAAAAGAAAAGCAGCAGATACATAGAAACACATAACTGAAATGATTAACTAAATTCTTAATTGGTTACATGTTGTCCTTAGGGAAGGAAGGACCCTAAGGGATTCTCTCCCACTCTTTTGTTTTGTTTTTTTTTCTGTTTTCTTGCCTTTTCTCTATTTTCTATGTCTTTTCTCTGTTTTCTCTCTAACTGCAAAAAGGGAAAAAAAATTCTTAACCTCAAAGGCCACTTGATTTTCAAGAAAGGTGGTACAGAGATTACAGAGAGAAAATGAAAAGTGGTCTATTTCTACAATACTGAAATTGAAGTTTGTGCTTCATCTGGAAATTTAAATCCACCTGGGAGTCTGACATTTCATAGGTAAGCTGCTTGCAAGCTAGCGATTCATTATCATTATGCCAAAAAAACAACAGCTGTCACTGTAAAGACAGAAGGAAATCCCTACCTTGGCGGCTTATTAGCTTTCCTTTATCTTCCTCATGTTTAGTAACAACTGAGGTACTTGATGTTGTAAGACTTAATGGTGCCTGCAGCTAGGCATTCTTATAATGAGGTTTTAAGGGGCTTTTGTCATGGTCCTTTAAAACTACACACCTTTGGAAAGGTTTTCATTTTAGCACTCAGGAATGAGAGGTCTTGCTTAAAAAGGAGATCAACCCTAAAGCTTTGATCCTCTACTTATCAGTTTTCTATAACACTGACTTCCCTGGAAAAGCCAGTCAGGTAGGCTTCTTCACTGAAGTTCTAGCTAAGTAGGGCTGAACCAGTCATATTATCCATAAGGTTGAGTTAGCACATTAAGCCAAATAACAAGTTATAAGAAATGATTCATTTGGACTCCCACTCTATTCCTATCAATAATCAGTTTGATATTTTACATAAATCATATAGGGATAATTTGAAAAGACACGTTCTTATATTAGTCCTCAAACTTCACAGTAATGTTCACTTGTATAACCATAAAATCATTCTTTCTACTGAAATTTCATGTCCAAATTCAACTTTGATTCTTTGGAAAATCACCCAATGCATTTTTGTATCTCCAGACCTTCCTTTCTTGCCCAACATGAGCAGGTGACCATCTTAGTCACTGGAAATAACTCTTCTTTTGCCTATCTTAATTTTTGGCACTTAAGAGCAAGGTCTATCAACCTGTGAGATTTTGTATTTTACCATGCCTCTTTTCTATATTTTGGTATCAGATTTTATAAAAGCAGCCAGTTTCATCTCAGATCATGAGGAAGGTCTGAGGTTCACTTCATTGGAGGGAATCTTGGACCCTTTAATAAACTGCCATTGTCTCAGAACTCTGTCTCAGTTTCTTTTATTGTAGACTAGATAATTTTAAACATTACAAAATTTAATGCCAATGAAGAAAGGATAGGATAAACTTCCCCAAGAAGTTGAAGAAAGGCATGTGAAGGGGTTTGAGGGCAGAGGTCCAGACTTTTTTTTCAGGAGTGGATTTTGCCTTTAAGGATGGAAAGCAGAGGCAGATCTAGGTCTCTAAAATTAAGGTGTGTACACACACACATATAGATATAGATATATGTATGTATGTATGTATATTATATACACAGTATATAATGCATCATATACATAACATACATAATTATATACATTATAGATAGATATATGTATGTATATTATGTACATAATATACATACATACATTATATACATAATGTGCATAATGTATATTTTGCTTTTCTCTTAAGCCATCTTCTTTTCCCTGATCCAATTAAAATGAATACTTAAAAATGCTTATGAATGAATGAATAAGTACATTCAACAAAAACAGGTAAAGTTAATTAATTCCCTAAGATGTCTGAGATAACTGGAATGAATAGATTGAAATTTGGTTAACCACTCTAGTAACCAAACTGGATCAACAATTTATAATCCTTTTGGTTGCTTAGGTGGTGCAGTGGATAAAGCATTGGATCTGGATTCAGAACCTGAGTTCAAATTGGAACTCAGAGACTTTCTAGCAGTGCTACTATGGACAAATCACTTAAATCTCTTTGCCTTGGTTTTCTCATTTGTAAGATAAGTTGGAGAAGGAAATGACAGACTCCATCTTTACCAAGTAAATTTTATGAAGAAAATTCCAAATAGAGTGAAGAAGAGTCATGCATGACTGAACAAAATGTTGTTCATTGTGTTGTGTTACTCTAACAAAATAGCAAGCCTTCTTTTATCAAATCTCAAGTCATTGTTTGATCTCTCCTATATGTGTTTAATCATAGAATCATCATCAGATCATCAATTTAGAGCTGGAAAGAACCATAGAGGTCATTTAGTCTAATGTCTCCATTTTACAGATAAGAAAACTGAGCTTCAGAGAGGCTGAAAGTCTCAGAGTTTGTAATGTGCATTAGGAATTTCCTATGAGTAGCTATAGCTAATATTTATAAAGTATTTATATAGTTACAAAATGCTTTACATAAATTACCTGATTTGATTTGATCACTACAGCAATGCTATTAGAGCCTAAAACAGTGTCCTATGAAATGTATGTTGGATTAGATTGAATTGACTAATTGTGTTTAGTCACTTCATGTAATAATTCACTTTTGGCAACATTTCACAATTTTTTAGCCCTTTGAGATTTACAAAGAAAATCTTTCCTTTGTGTAAGGAATGCTATGAAGTTTGCTTTTTTAAAAAAATCTTATCTGTTCCATTTTGTTACTGAAGGTTTCAAATAAACAGTCCATTGAAATCAATAAAAATGAAAATGAAATGAGATTAATCCCATACTGGACTATACAGCTAGAGGAATGATTGACTCATGAACAGAATCTCAAAATTGAATGGAACTTCAGCCAGCTTGTCCTACTTACACCAAATGAGGGTTCCTATCAACAATACATCCCAGAAGTCTAATCTAATCTCTTTCTAAGAACATAGTGAATAAGGCAATGACTTTATGATAACCTAGTGGAAAAGAATCCAGTACTTCCCAATATAATCCCCAAATTATTATCTTTCCTTGTTCTTTATTCTTTTGTCACCTTCAACAATTGCTCAATGATCAAGATAAAATGATGATTCCTCTTCCACAAAACTTCCACTTAAGACATTTCTAGTTTTCCCCTAAATCTTTTCATCTTCAAACGAAATCTATCCAGTTTCTTCAACCAATCCCTAAATACCATTTTCCAGACATTTCACCATTGTGTTCACCTTTTCTGAACATGCACAAAATTGGTCATTCTTTTTCCCTAAATGTGGTACTTATAATTGAAAAGTATATTCCAGATGCCATCTAAACAATGCAAAATATACTATCTCACATCATATGCTTTTATGAGTGCAGCCTTTTGAATTCATTAGTTTTTTGACTGCTGTCTTACACTGTTGACTCATATTGCACTTGCAGTCCTTCTAAGTCCTAAATTTTTATTTTTACAAAAACTCCTAGTCACATTCCTACATCATTTAATTATGAAGGTTTTTTTAAATCAAATATTTGTTAGACTTACATTGATCTCTACTCAATTTTATTTTATTACATTTGTCCCATCAGTCTAGTACTTCAAGAGTTTTAGGGGTCCTGACTTTGTCATCCACCATTTTAGAATGTTCTCCCTCCTGACTTCCCTGGATTCTTTCAACACTCACTGCAAAACCCGCTTTCTGCAAGAAGTTATTCCATATTCTTCCTTGATACTAATACCTTCCTTCTCTGGATCATCTCCAATTCATCTAGTATAAACACTGTGCACGACTATTTGCATGTTGCCTTGATAAGGAACTATCTTTTACCTTTTTTTTGTATCCCCAACATTTAGAACAGTATCTGATACCTAGCAGACCCTTAACAAATACCTATTAACTTACTGTCTGACCTTTCTGGCCCCCACTATCCTTAACTAGTGCTTCCAACTTTCAGATGACCTCCTATCCACTATGTATTTTGTAGGTATCTAGTTATTTTCATGGTCTTTTTCCCATTTGAGCTCCTTTGAGTACAGTTATTGTTTTGAGTTTGCTTTACTTCCTTAGTACTTAGCTCAAGGGCTGGAAAAAAATAAACATTTAATAAAAGCTAGTTGAATGAATAATTGACTGACTCCTGACTGTGTTTTTCCAACTTTGTGTCTTCTGCAACTTGCTAAGCATGCCATCTAAACCAAGGCATTCAAAAGAAAATGTTGAATAGCCATAACAGCAAATACAGATGCTTGGATGCCTTTATTATGGACTTCATTTAATATGACCATGTCTTTGCTCCTAGTTATTTAGTACTTTATCTTTATCTTTTTTATTTCCCTCAAGGGAGTGACAAAAAAATCATTAGTAAAGACATCAGCAACTACTAACCCACATGTTTCTTTTTTCATTTATGTCGACATTTTACAAAAAGTGTCTATGAATGGATTAATGATCTACTCAATGAAAACTGTGAGATAATAACAGGTCAATTCTTGAATAGGGCAGCTAGGATACAGTACCAGATCAAGACTTAAGAAGATTCATCTTCCTGATTTCAAATCTGACTACAGACATTTACTAGTTGTGTGACCCTTAGTAAATTACTTGACCCTGTTTGCCTCAGATTTTTCTCATTATAAAATAAGCCAGAGAAGGAAATGGTCATCCACCCTAGTATCTTTGCCAAAAAAATCCCAAACGGGGTCATGAATAATCACAAATGACCTAAATGACTGAACAACACAAGTGCCATTCCTTTTTTTCCTTTAAATTATTATTGCTTTTATATTACCCTCATGTCCCAATATTTCTCATGTGTCTACCAGGACCATCCCTTAGAACAAAAAATTAAAAAGGAAAGGTAAAAAAATTTCATTAAACAAATCTTAAACGTATCAGTCAAGTCCAAGATTATACTTAGTCATAATTTCAACCTGTGCAAAGAAGGGAGAGGGACATACTGTTATATCTCTTCCTCATGGCTAGCACTGATCATTAGAAATTGAAGCATTCAGTTTTGATTTTGTTGTTGTTCTTTACATTTACTTTGTTTTTTTTTTTTGTAAATGTGAGTATTTTTTCCAGTTCTGCTTGCTTCAGTTTACAGCAGTTCTTAATAGGCAAAGTATATAGGATGTAAGACATGGGGTCAAGAAGACCTCAGTTTGGGTCCTACCTCAGATACTTAATAGCTATGTAACCTTAGGCAAGTCACTTAAAGCCTTTAGTCTTAGTTTCCTCATTTACACTCTAACTCTTAAGATTACTTTGTGGATCCAACCATATATACATACATATTATATCATATATTGATACATATACACACGTGTGTGTGTGTGTGTGTGTGTGTGTGTGTGTGTATATCTAGCTTTGTAGACCTTAAAAATCAGGGTTGCTATAAAGCAAACCACATTCTTAGAGCATTACAGTACTTGAGATGTGTTCTTGGCCCCGAGCCCCAGAACAGTAGTGAAGGAGAATAATGTGTTTTGTTTGCTTGTTTATCCAGTTTTTGAAAAATCATCTGGCATAGTAGAAACAAATATGGACTAAAAGGGTCTGCTCAAACTACCCACTATCTTCATATTAAAAAAAACTCTTTTGACAATTATAGTTTCAGAACTTGATTTCTTTTTGAATCTACCAATCATTGATTGATTAAGCAAGATGATATAACAAAATGTACATAATAAGTGCTTGTGGATTCATGATTCAGTAACTTAGAACTGTCTTATTCTCAGATGGGATGGTTTAAATTGACTGAAAACAATATGAGTCTCTCAGCATTTTACTTTTCCCATAATTGTTGGTGAAGTAATGTTTTTGTTATTCATCGTTGCAGATATTTCGAATTCTCTGTTACCTCAATTGAAGTTTTCTTAGCAAAGATACAAGAGTAGTTTTCCATTTCCTTCTCCAGTTCATTTTACAAATGAGGAAACTGAGGCAAACAGAATTAAGTGGATTTCCCAGGGTCACATAGCTAGTTAATGTCTGAGCCCAGATTTGGACTCTTTATGGTGATTCTTTCTGACTCCAGACCTGGTGCTTTATCCACTGTACCACTACTTTTCCCAAGATGGTATAAGAATCTCTATTTTATTGGTGGAAAAAATTCAATATGATTAAGTGACTTACTCATGGTCACATAGCCTGTAGTTTTAGAGTCAGGACTTGAACTCAGATGTTCTTACCTGACCCCAGAGTCCTCTGATGCTGCCTCTATGTTCACTGTTAAAGTTGATTTCTTGTTTTTTTGTGGTCCCTTAATCCATGTAGTACATGCACCTAGAAAATCAATAAATGATATTATGTTTAAGTAAAAATGTAAAAACATTTTATTTTAGCATTCATTCTAAAAATACAATGTTAAATTGGAATCATGTACAATTTACTTTTCAAGCAAATATGACTTTTTAAATCTCCATTTATTGGACCCCTTTGGCAGAAAGGTGAAGCTTATTTACCTCTTTTTAGAATTAAAGTTTTTAAAATTTCTTGATGAAAGTAAATACTAAATTTCACTTGGAGATTAGTGAAAAGAAAGGGGTTTGAGAGAGAGAGAGAGAGAGAGAGAGAGAGAGAGAGAGAGTGTGTGTGTGTGTGTGTGTGTGTGTGTGTGTGTGTGTATGTTTCTGTCCCATATCAGTTCACAAATATTATGAAAACTATCCACTTAACTTCTTCGTGCTTTGGATCTCAGGTCAAGAATCTCTGATCTAAACCAAAACCACTGTTGATTTTACACTGAAATTTAAAAAGATGATATAAGATAATATATCTTCCCAAAATGATATAGATTATTATTGGCAGAATTAAAAGTGAATCTGTTTTTTCATTCCCAATAAAGTGTATTTTTCACTATGCTATGCTGTCTTAGATATTTCTTAAGGTGATTAAAAGGTGACCCTTGAAATCTCATTTGAGATTTCAATTTATTTGATTTCAATTTGTCAATAGTCAATTTGTTTAGTAAATCATGTCCTTATCTGGAGAATGGATTGGAGTAAAAGAAACTTGGAGCAGGGCAGTAATTGCAAAGTAACGGTGAGTCTGTAGTGGGGGAAATGAATGTCTGACCTAGGACTTGCCACTTTCCTTCTCAAAAACCTCCAATGTCATCTGCTTCCTGTAGAATCAGTACCAAATCTCTTAGCTTAATAAACTCTATTTGACAATTGAACTATTCCCTAGTCTTGTTTCATTCACTTCTGTTTCATTGTATTGCTATAATTGTCCCCCATTCATGGGATAATACTGATTAAAAATTGTCTTCCTTCAAGACCCAAATTAGAAGACTTCTCCGATTTGCTCCCTGGAAAACAATCTATACCTTATCAAAATTCTTTCAGGATCGTGAGTAGATCTACTCTGCCTAAATTATAATCTATCTAGAATAATGCTATTAATTAATAATTAATATTAATGATAGAAAATAATTATATAATGAAATATTTATAATATACACCAGCATTCTGAGGTAGATATTTGTACTGGAATCTTATTTTCTTATTAGACTCTAAACTCCTTGAGAACAAGTGTTAATTTTCACTTTTTTTTTCATTTTATGACAGTTGCCTCTTTGCCCTGTCTTTTTCTTACCTAACCTTAATGACTGAATGGGAATTATCTCAATAGGGAAAGACCTAGCTTTAAAAGTAAGGTCTTTCACTGCATTCAGGGACATCCTCAGTCATCCTGATCCAAATCTGGACTTGGATAACTCCAGAGGAGAAAGTAAGGCAAGTAAGTTTGCTCAGCCCTCCACTTAAATCCAATTCACTTGCATGTTATGATATCACCTCCCTGATCTCATGGTTCTCTTCAAGAACAAAGGACAAACAAATCAAACAAAATTATGACTGACTGACTATCACACAAGAAATTCACCTAGCCTTTTCCTTTAAGAAGTTTTATCTAATATACATTTGTCACATATGTGTATGTAAACATAAACTAGCATAATTAGACATTCCAGATATCACTGGGGGATTCCCTTACCTGAGGATTATTTATTATAAGGCTAAAAATCATAGTTTCAAAGATAGAAGGGAATTTAGGAGTCATTTAGTTCAACCTTTTTCATAAATGGCCTGGAGAGCTTAAGTAACTTTCTCAAAATAATATAGGGTAGTAAGTGAAGTCAAAATTTGTACCCATTTCTTCTGATTCCAAAAATAACCCCTTTTCCATGTTGGATTCAATTTTAGTTCATTCATTTAATTTTGTATTATGTGGTTTTGGTCTTGAGAATGCTGGTTGAGAATGGCCTACATTTTAAAATATTCTTCAATCTTTCACTCAGAAAATCTATTCTTGAAGCTCATCTCAAAAGGATAAAGCAAATGACCTAGAGCTCAGGGGTGAAGAGCTTTCCTAATTGCTTTACATATTTAAAACAAAGCCTAGCAGGAAATCATCTCCAATCTCTTAAGTGGATATTTTCTGGACTAAAATGTAGAATTTTTAAATGAAGAGTCTTGAAGGATTAAAAATTCATAGTCACCAGAATGCAAGAAAATTTGGATTTCTACTTCTATCAGAAACTTTTAGGAAAAATCTCTATGTCTCCTTTAATCAACCAGTATTCCTGCTTTCCCTGGTTGTCATTGAGAATAACAATACTGTCCCACATCGTTATCCAATCAATCAAACAGGGCGTATTTAAGGACTACCAACTTGGGACCCTTAACTCCTATATGTGTGGTACACAAGAGAAATAGAGAAGGGTGTTGTTGTTTGTAAAGTGTCTCTATCCATTTTGAGACCCTATACTTAACTCACTAAACTATTAAAGAACAAGGCAATTCATAGTTAAGTGCTAAATGGCATGGTAAAGGTAACGGCTCCAATAGTAACTCTCAGAAGCTAAGTAGCATAAATGTGGATGACTGCAAAATGTTCCATTAAGAGCTAATAGGAAGGTTTCTGTTTCCTTCCAAGTCAAATTTACAGTTTTATTTATAATCTCATAAAATCATAAGATTTCCAATTAGAGGAGTTGGAGGTTCATACACTCATGAGTTGAAAAGGACCCGAGAGGTCATCTAATACAACTTCAATTTACAGATAAAAAAATGAAGCCAAGAGAAGGGAAGGTGACCTCAAGGTCATTCAAGCAGAAGGAAACTTTAAGGTTACCTACTCAATTTTACAGATGGGAACAGTGAGGCCATAAATTTACTATCAGAATTATTAATGAATAAAAATATTTATTGATTTTCTTCTATGAGTAAGGCATTGTACATGAGGCAGTATAGAATAATGAATATGCACAGTATATGGAACTGGAAAACTTTAATTCTTATCTTACTTCTAACACTTCAGATTCTCTATGGATGCATGAGCCAATCATTCTTTGAATTTTATATCCTATGGGGAATCACAGTACCTATCATACCTAGTCCACAAGGTTAATTACTGTGAGGCTGAAATGGGATGATGCATAGTGCCTTGAGAACTTTATAGGTCTTTATAAAGTTCAATGATATTAGGCCTTGAAGGGCATGCAATGATTTATAGATTTCTTGCATCAGCTTGTAGTCTCTTGTGAAGAAAATAGGATGTTCACTAATAATGAAAATAATAACAAATATGTGATAAGCTCCTTAAGACAAATTCTAATTAACAGATGAAATCATCTTACCATCAACACAAAACATACAATATTCAGGACAGTGAGTTGAAAGATAATGATTCAATGGATAAATTGTTATCTCAGCAATTTCAAAGAACCTGTCATCTCTAAGCTACTTCTGTTCTTACCAGGGATCATTTGTCCAAGTTTATCATTCTCCTCACCTCTGTTAATCAATAGGGTTTTTTTTTGTTTTTTCCCCACATTTGGAGAAAACCAAAGTAATACCTTATCATAATAATTGTATTACTTTAAACCCAATCTTATAGTAATCTCTAATTATCTTCTGTTCTCTTTGTGGTTCAAGCAAAATTCAGATTACTGAAACATTTGAACCAAAACAACAACAATAACAAAACATATCATAGTGACTGTGAATAGACAGGCTGGCACTTTCCCTTGGGGAAGGAGGGATGCTGGGAAACTCTCTTTAGTCCTCAATCAGATGAGTATAGTATAATGCATCATGTCACAGGATGCTCACAGAGCTGAGGGCCTTCCTTACTATCTCCATTCCCTGCCATACCTTAGTCTTACAAATAATTTCAAAGTATAAAAAAAATAAAAAATATGGGGGTGGATTGGGAGGGAGAAGTATCAGGAAATGTCTTATTGAAGGTGGTGTCTGAGTTTTAGTCAATGAAAGAAAGCAGGAATTCTATAAGGGAGAGGAGAGGAGACACGGAAATCAGTTTGTAACAAAGCATGGAGGCAGGAGATGAAGAAGGAATATTCTGTGACTAGAACACATAGGCAAGGTTTACTGGCTCTCTAAAGGCATGGAAGGGAGAAACATGGATAAAGGCCAGAAAGATGAGTTGGACCAGTCTATCACTCCTGCTCTGAGACAGGATTCTATCCAGACCTATCTACTAAGTGGAAGCTAGTGGATAAAGTGCTGGGCCTGAAGTCAGGAAGATTCATCTTTTTCAAGTTCAGATCTGTTCTCAGACACTTAGTAACATTGGACAAATCCCTTAGCTTTGTTTACTTTATTCTCCACATCCATAAAATGGACTGGAGAAAGAAATGACAAATAGGATCCTTTACAAATGGGATCACAACGAGTTGAAATGCAACTGAAAACCACTAAACAATAAAAAAAATTAAGGTAACTGCTTTCATTCTTAAAAATTTTCAAAAAAATTAATTCCATACCTCTCTAAAGCACATATTTTCTTTATATCATTCAATACATTCAATTATGAAGCAATATAGTAAAGGCTTCATTAGTAACATATCAAATGACAGATGAGGAAAGTCTAGAAACAAAATCTTTAGCTCACTTCAGAATACTAAAGTAGCAGTCTTGAAAATAATTGCTTGGTTATGTGTCACAAGTGAATAGCTATTTGTGGCAAACTGTGGACTAAAGGACTGGACCTGAGATTTCTTGATACAGGAGGGCATATTCTTTCTTATACTCTTAGGCAGTTATCTAGAGAATTGAGAGGCTAAGATCCAATGTGTCAGAAGTAAGATTTTAATATTGGTCTTCCAGGTTCTAAAAACCAGATCTTTGTCCACTAAGCTACCTTGCTTCTCCATTCAAACAACAAAGTTTTATAATATAATTTTTTTACCCCCTACTTCTCTATGAAGTGGATCATAGGATCCTTCTTCTGTGGAGGTGGATCATAGAATCAAGATTTTATAGTTGGAAAAGAGCATAGAGGCCATTAACTTCAATCTTCTCATTTTACAGATGAGGAAACTAAAACACAGGGCTTAGTCAGGGGCATTCAGCTAGTAAGCATTAAGAGGCAGGAGATTTTCCTAACTCTACTTCTATAGCCATTGTGCCATTTTGCCTTTGCTGGGAAAGTATAAAAAATTTTATTTTATTTTATTTATTCTAAAAAATTATGGAAGTGGGAAAGTTGGTAACATTCTGTGGAATGAGCAGTAATTTTTGTTTTGTTTTTGTGTTTTTTAAAATGTTATCCTTAATCTCTAGGTAAAAATCTAACCTGAGATAGCAATGCTGTTTTCAAACAAAAGAAGTAGTCTTTGTTATGATAAAGAATACTAATGATATCCAATACTGGGCTAATAGAAATTAATAGTGGAAGGGTCTCTGTTTTCTTTGGAGGAAAATAGGACTTCACTATCAGGGTCAATAGAATTCTGTGTGTATATAGATTCCTGTCACAAAGAAAGGAAAGGTTATAGTTAACCATTTGACCATCAATGACCAACCTTTATTTTTCTGTTTCCATATCAAAAGAACCTAGTTTCATACCCAGAAAAAAAAATAGAAACTCCCTTCCTAGAAACTGTTACCTTCAGCCATTGCTGCAGTTTGAAAAAGGTTTTGTTTTTTGTTTTTTTACAGAAAGACATTCTGAAGAGCATGACTTCATCCCAGATGCTCGTCACCTACTGACTTGAATTCTCAATGGGCATTATCTTCCTAGTCACTGTATCAGATTAAGAGAGAGAGTGTTTTAAGGTTTATGATGGAAAGCAGAAGTGAAAACTGAAAATAAAAGTTCCTGAGATCCATGCGTCATATCCCTTGGGCGATCTTTGGTGAGCCAATCCAGAGCACCTCTGATGAATACAAGAAGAAAAATAAAAGCATAGAAATGGACCTTCTTAACAAAGTTCTATATGGTGATTGATCACGGTTTTTGAGGATAAAGGTAAATGATTTTGTTTATTTTCTTGTGGGAATGGGCTTTAAAATGGAACGCAAACAGCAGTAGGGGTTCTATAATCATATAATATTTTTCCGATATTTCTATAGGTCAGTGACTGTTAAATCTATGCTTTTCCATTTAAAGTAGATCAGATCCTGAAACCTTCTTTAGGTAAATGAAGCAGAAAAGGATGGAGCATTTCTTCTTCCACAAACAAGTCCAGTGGTCATAGATTTTTAGTAATTATCATTCCAACCAATATACTGACCTGAGAACTCAGAAATAGAATTTTCTGGATTTGTTTTCCCCCATCAAAAAATACTGAGAGGAAATCATGAGAAGGTTTAGGATACTTTGCAATGACCTGGTCAATTAGTCAATCAAAAAGCATTTATTCAGTGCTTACTGTGGGTCAAGTAGAGCTGAGGAAGATAAATAATACATTTTTCATAGACCAGAGGAAGATTAACTCTGGTTTATGCTTTTAAAATTCCACCCTCTAGCAGTAGCAAGAAAATGAAACAATCACCAAGCATTTATTAAGATCTATTTCATCTCTGCCAATCATTCAATAAAATATCATTTATTAATTCACTGGGCAGGATGTGTGTATTAGAGCCCGGACATGAAAAGATAAAAATGTAAGAGTTTGTTTATGTTCCACTTTGTTACTGTGCCAAATCCAGGGCAATGAAAAGAGTGAAATTAGGGAGGGAGTTAAAAAAGGACGAGACAGTTTTCCAGATTGTAATTGTTGGTCTGAACAAAGGTGAACAGGAGAATACTGGCTGGCATTTAGAACTACTAAATATAAGAAAATATGTATAATGAGATAATCACCAAGGTCAGATTTAGAATGGTTTCCTATTAGGAACTTTACCTCCAAAGCATATTGTGAGGGGTGTGTGTGTGTGTGTGTGTGTGTGTTTGTGTGTGCATGTGTTTGTGTGTGTGTATGAAAAGAGAGAGTTGTGTTTTGTTTGCTTGCTTATGTAGTTACATTTATAAGTCATAAAGGATTTGGGGCAGCCACTCTGGTATTCTGAGAATTCAATGGGTTGGAAGAGGAGGGGGGAGAAATGCACCTGACCCAGAGATAGTTCCATTCTTTCTTTGGCAGAGGACAAAGTACTTCTTGGAGATACTATCCCACTAAGAACTGTGAGATCACCCTGGGGCGGAATTCCAACATCCTCTTCATCTTTCAGATAAGATAACAGGCTAGGAGAAGTTCAGGCAACTTCTCAGTGGGGAACAAAGGGAAACTCCTGGTCTCCCCACCAACTTCCAAAATTCCACCCATAACTTAACTGGTTCAGAACAAAGGGTACATTATTTTCTGGCTTCTATACCATCCTGAACCTGGTTCTTCTTTGCTTTAAGTTTTAATTGTTTATTTTTTATAATAAAATTTTGAACCCACTGTTCATAGCAAGACTTCTATAGCAAATTTGAGATAATGAAAACCTAGTTCTAAATGAACCTAAGAGAAAGAAGTCTGAGACAATCTTGTGAAGAGTTATGTGTGTGTGTGTTTGTGTGTGTGTGTGTGTGTGTGTGTGTGTGTGTGTGTGTTTGCTTTTAAAGGAGGCAGATTATTAAGGATCCCGTGTAAGCAGAGAAACCCTTAGAGTATTTCTTTGTTTTCTATAGTAAAGATTTGTTTGAGAACAGTGTGACTTGATATAGATTGATATCTAAACCTTTTTCTTTCTTCTTCCAGGGCAAGGGGAGCCAGTGGAATCTCCAAAAGATTCCAGGGCTCTTAAGTAACTCTCTGTTGCTTATTCAGAAGTACAAGATCTCATCACCATGACTTTTTGAACGTAACCCAAGATTTTTGGTCTGAGAATTTTGATTGTTTAGCCCCAAAGGGAGGTGAATAGGAAGAGGTGAGGTTGGAGTCATGTATAGGCTGCGATTGTTTTCTTTGAAACTGGTTTGCTGGTTAAAAAACATAGGGTCATAGAATTTTGGAGCTGTAAGAAATTACAAAGATTGTCTAACCCATACCTTCATCTGAGAGATGAGGAAACTGGAGTCCAAGGAGGAAGAAGAATCAGAATAAGAACCTAGGTCTTTTCACTCTTCATTTAAGGGGAGTGGGGGAGTGTCTTTTCCATTCCCTTGGTACACAGTGATGTTTCTTTGCTCAGGTTGCTTTGTTTCTGTTTTTTTGAGGCAACTGGAGTTAAGTGACTTACCCAGGGTCTCACAATTAGTGTTTCAGGTCAAATTTGAACTCAGGCTCTCTTGACACCAGGACCTGTGGAGTCTTGCACCACCTAACTGTCCCTCTTTGCCAAGGTTGGGAAACTGTTCCTTCCCAAGGTAGAAGAGAATTAAGAACTAGTGGTTTGAAGAGAACATACTAACATATATAAAGGGAGTAAAGTATCTTTTCCTCAGGAGCTGTCAGCCTTTAGTGCATGTGCCCACAAAATCTAATTCTTGCTGAAATCCTTATCATCTTTTACATTTTAACTCAAACGCCTGCTGACTCCTCCAGGAAGTCTTTGTGGTTGGTAATTACTTTTTCTCTCATAGTCCTCACATAGCACCTTATTTGAATCTTGGGGATTCAACCATGGAGCTGAAGTCTAGTGAAGGGAGGTCTGGATCTCAAGTCAAGAAAATCTGGGTTCAAATCATGCTTCTGAGTCTTGCTAGCTGTGTGATCACAGATAAATCACCTTAGTTTAAATGAAGATGATAACATTCTAGTAATGACCTCATGGGATTATTGTGAGACTCTAATAAGAAAATGAATACCAAGTGCTATGTAAATGTGATGATATTATTTACCATTGTTTACGTTTCATACTCTCCTCTATTGTGCAACTCTGTTAATTTGTGTGTTAATTTATGTCTCATTCAGTGTTCGAAACACAGTTGGAACTAATTGAATTTGTACTTGATTGCCTCTTGGTTTGAGAGCAACTTCTTTGACTACTGGTTCAGTGAAGATAACCTATGCCAGATATAATTTTGACATTGGTCAAGGGCGGCTAGGTGGCACAGTGGGGAGGCTAGGTGGCACAGTGGATGAAGCACTGGCCTTGGAATCAGGAGTACCTGAGTTCAAATCTGGCCTCAGACACTTAATAATTACCTAGTTGTGTGGCCTTGGGCAAGCCGCTTAACCCCATTGCCTTGCAAAAACTAAAAAAAAAAAAAAAAAAAAAAAAAAAAAAGACATTGGTCAAAGTGGAGTACAAATTAAGATGTGATTTATCTAAAAGGTACTCATAGAAGCATTATGGACACAGTAACTGCTTTCTGGCTAGAATGGGAACATTGGGTCCCTTCCAGGTCTGTATCTATAAATCTATGATAATGAGGGAGGGGCAGATAGGTGGTGTAATAGATAGAAAGTTGGGCCTGGAGTCAGGAAGATTCATCTTTGTGAGTTCAAATCTGACCTCAGAAACTTAGGTAAGTCACTTAGCACAGTTTGTCTCAGTTTCCTCATCTGTAAAGTGAGTTGGAGAAGGAAATGGCAAATGACTCCAGGATCTTTGCTGAGAAAAATCCCAAAAAGGGTCACAAAGAGTGGGATACTACTAAAGAGCAACAATGATCATGGTGAGTCATTGTTACATTCCAATCTTAATTCTCTCTCCTCCTCCCCTTTCTTTTCCTCCACTCCATTCATCTTGGAGCGTGCGCACACACACACACACACACACACACACAGAGAGAGAGAGAGAGAGAGAGAGAGAGAGAGAGAGAGAGAGAGAGAGAAATTAAAGCATTAGGGATAATTAAAACCTATTTTCTGATAAACTGGGAACTAGTCAAGGGCTAATGCTGAATAATCTTAGAATTCTTTTTAACTCAACCATTGTTAAGATTATTTTTCTACTAAAGGCAGGGAGTTGGTACAGGGACCAGAGTACTAAACATAGAGAAAGGAAGACCCAAGTTCAAATCCATATTCAGACACTTACTAGCTGTGTGACCCTGGGCAAGTTACTTAATCTCTGTCTGCTTCAGTATCCTCATTTTCTAAAATAGGGATAATAAAAATAATTACTTCACAAGTGAGAATCAAATAAGACCATCTATGTAAAGTGCTATGTTACTTAGTTTTTGTCCTTAAACCTTGTTCAGTATCTAACATAGACTCAAAGAAATTTAGATCTTGAAAGGACTTTTGAGGTCATCTCATTCAATAATTTCATTTTACAGATGAAGAAGCCAAGACCTAGAATGGGAATGTGACTTGCCATATAACAACACTGGTGGAGTTCATGGTATATGGTTTTATTTTCCTCTCAGTATATGAAAAGCATATGTAACTATATGACTAAATGATTCTGTTTCATTTAACAAATACAGAGAATTATCTTCTTTTTAAAGGAACTTTTTTTTACTCTCATCACCACAATTAGGACTCTGTCAAAGGCCTTTTTTTTTTTTTTTTGCTAGGCAATGGGGTTAAGTGGCTTGCCTAAGGCCACACAGCTAGGTAATTACTAAGTGTCTGAGGCTAGATTTGAACTCAGGTACTCCTGACTCCAGGGCTGGTGCTCTATCCACTGTGCCACCTAGCTGCCCCAAAGGCCTTCTTTTCTTGGGAAAGGAAATGATAATATGATTTAGGTGTTGCTGCCTTGATTCAGATCATCAGAAAACATCCTATAGAGGAACAAGCCCTTTGTCTATCCATTGGTAGATTATGAATTCTTATGGTTCACATATAGATCAGTATAGGGATAAATGAATGAGATAATTCCACAAAGCTCTCTTCAATCAAGTAAAATCACTTCCAGAAATGAGCAGGAAGTAGTTCACTTAATTCAATTCAAGAATTAACTAAGAACATGCTACATGTTAAGCATGATGTTGGATGTAATTACTATAAAAGGCAAAGAAAAAAGAGAAAGAATTTGCCTGCAAAATTCTTGAATTCTACCAGGGAAATGCCATGTATACAAATAAATAGAAAGTAAAAGCAAAACAATTCAAATTGATTTCATGAGAGAGAAAATGCTAATTAACTAGTTGTGTCCTTGTAGAGGAGATAGTATGTCTGTGCTATTTTGAAGGAAGATTCTCAGTGAATCCTAATGCTATACTTGATGACAGTGGGACATTTAGGTCATAGAAATATAATGAGGCCACCTAAACCCCTGATGATCTTGATCTATTATAATTAAGCACAGAATGGTATCATGGAAAAAGAATAAATTTGATATTAGAA